>NC_092423.1:149220218-149436392 GCF_036169615.1 Heliangelus exortis | reverse complement strand
TCACAACTGGCCTGTGAATGGGAATGGGACCATCCCAGGACCTGTCCTGAGAGGGATTTTTACCTCAGAGACACCTGAAGTGACATTTGATATCAGGAGTGGCAGAACCCTCTAACACTGATCTGTGTGGCAGCTGGAATTTTTGCAGAGGGATCAGTAATTGGAGAAAAATTCAGTCATGGAGACTGAGACTGCAACAGCAGGTTGGGTGGAGGTTTGTTTGATCTTGTTTTCTTTTGATTCATATGTTTAACCACTAACACAGAGTTAATTTCAATGCATCACTAATGTCTGGCTGCATTTGCAGCCTGTTTTTTTCTGATGAAGTGGAAAACATGAAATACATGTAGGCAGCTTTTTGTCCTAGTTCTAGTACCTGTTCATCCTCTCTGATGATTTTTCTTTCATTTGAAAAGAGGTTTGAAGCTTTTAGTGACTAAGTTGCCCTATGAAGTACCTGGGTAGAGGAGAGAACTCATCTGCATTGCAGGGAGGAAGAGCAAAAAGCCATGGATGGGACTGAAGACAGGATAGAAAGCTGGGAATAATTTTCCGGGTGAAAGATGTGGGTGGGAAATAAAGAAGAGGAAACTTTGGATCATATGGGACTGGGGAAATTATGGGGTGGCATTGGACAACTAAAAATCTGATCTTTAGTGCCCGAGTTACAGTTGTGGATATGTGGGATGATGGCAAAGGAGTCTGCTGGGGACCTGCAAGACCATTTACACCATTAAAACATTCACTATCCCAGCTTCCTTCTGGATCCTGGTCCCTGATTTTCCTCATGTCATTTAATGCTAGTTCACTTCCAGGATGTGGTTTTGGGCACTGGGATCTGATGGTCCCTATAACACTTTACCAGCCACAGTGCCCTGCTGAGATTTTCCAGCATTCCCTTCCAGCTCCCTCATCTTTTCCACATCAGTCCATGTAGAAACCACCTGTGCTGGTTCTTTATGCCCAGGCATGGATGAGAACTCATCCTCACCACACACAACTCAGTACTTTATAAATGATCAAATGGTCAGGGGGATGGAACACCTCTCCCATGAACAAAAATTGACTAAGCCAAGATTGTTCAGCCTGGAGAAGAGAAGGATCCCTGGAGACTTTAGAGCATCTTGGAAAGGCCAAGTGCCAGGTCCTGCACTTTGGTCACAACAACCTCATGCAATGCTACAGGCTTGGGGAGGAGAAAAGGACCAAGCAGAGTAGGAACTGGGGGTGCTGGTTGATATCCAGGTGAATATGAGCCAGCCTTGTTCCCAGGTGGCCAAGAAGGCCACCAGCATCCTGGCTTGGATCAGGAATGATGTGGCCAGCAGGAGAAGGGAAGTGATGGGGTCTCTGTGCTCAGCACTGGGGAGGCTGCACCTTGAGTGTTGGGTTCAGGTCTGGGCCCCTCATGCCAAGAAAAAAACATTGAGGTGGTGGAGTGAGTTCAGGGGAGGGCAACCAAGCCAAGGAGAACAAGTCCTGTGAGGAGAGGGTAAAGAAATTGGGAATGTTGAGTTTGGAAAAGAGGAGGCTGAGAGGAGACCCCATTGCTTTCTATGACTTCCTGAATGGAGGCTGTAGAAAGGTGGGTGCTGGGTTCTTCTCTCAACTAAATAATGACAGGACCAGAGGAAATGGCCTGAAGTTGCACCAGGGAAGGTTTAGACTGGATGTGAGGAAGAATTTCTTTACTGAGAGAGTAGTCAAGCACTGGAATGGGCTGCCCAGGGAGGTGGTGGAGTCACCATCCCTGGAGGTATCAAAAAACCATGTGGATGAGGCACTTCAGGACATGTTCTGGTGGGTGATACAGATTTGGGTAGATGTATTTTATGTTGACATTTGGACATGGTGATCTTAGAGGTTTTTAATATTGTGATTCAACATTTAAAGGGAGCCAATAAGCAAGATGGTGACAGACTTTTTAGCAGGCCCTGTAGTGACAGGAGAAGGGGTGATGGTTTTAAACTAAAAGAGGAGAGATTCAGACTATAAGGAAGGAATTTTTTACAATGAGGGGGGGTGAAACACTGGTCCAGGGTCCTCAAAAAAGGTAGAAATCCTATCCCTGAAAACATCCAAGATCATGTTGGAAGGACCTCTTAGCAACTTGATTGAGCTGAAGTTATCCCTGCTCACTCCAGGGGTGTTTTACTTGATGACCTTCAAGGGTCCCTTCCGACCCAAACCACTTGGGTGTAGCCCAAACTTTACAGTGTAGCCCCAGATGCCTGAATCAAAGCCACAAGAAGAAGTGAGCAAACCCCTGGCTGCCTCCTGCATCCCTGCATGATGGGGCTGGGCAGACACATGGATCATGGTCTGTACACACACGTGTGTGCAGGCTTGTGCTTCCCTTTCACAGGCTGGAAAAAGTTGTCTCCCTGCACTCCCACACCCCCACTGGGTGCTTGCAGCATGCCCTTGGACTGTTAGACATCAAAATTTACCCAAAGCATCCACATCTTTCCTTAAAGCCACATGCACTGGGCTTAGGCAGTGCAGATCTCTGAGCACTCTGATTTTCTCTGTATGGTGCATGCACACACCCAATTTATCATGTGCACACACTCACAGGGCTGTCTGTACCCATCCATCTCCTTAAATATATACAGACAACCACTACTTGTATTTGGGACCTCAGAATGCTTTGTTTATCCCCAAAGCTGAGTTTTTCTCTGCAATGTATTTTAAATATAGGTTAATTTGGGAAGTAGCATTAACTCTCCCTGCAAACCTTGCCTGGTTTTCTGTGCAGAAGCACACACAAAACACACCTGTAAATCCCTCAAATATATACTCTAGACATCTGCACACATCACTGCACACATCTCAGCAGGTGGATAGGATACGTGAGGATAAATAAATTTCCTGATGGGTTCCTCTGGTGCCTCTCCCTCCCTCAGCTTAATTAAACAAGAAAAAGTCCACACTTCACTTCTCATCTAGCAACTTAAAGCCACAGAGACACAGAACTAACCCTTCCCACTCCTCTCTTCTGTGGGTCAGAGGGAATTGGAGGAATAAACTGCTCTTTGGTACCATCCTGATTTGGACACACGTGGTTCCTCAGTACCCACATGCAATTTATTCCCTGCTCCTCTCTAGATCTCCAGAATTTTCTTCCTTTCCTCTGGATTTATATGTTTAGATATTTATAGATTTCTCTCCATTTCTGAAACTGCTTTTTTCTGCTTTCACATTTCAGGTGCAGACACAGGCTGCTTGGCATCTGTCCTGCTTCTTGCCTTCTTGGTTTCTTGCATCCTTACCATGTGTTGCTACCAAGGATGTCAGGAAGGGAAGGAAGGTTGGGCAACCCTCTTCTTGCTGGTGCAGTTCCATCAATTTTCTGACTTCAGAGACAGAAAAAAGGGACAACACGAGACCTTTCCAGCTGTTGATGACAAGAGCATGGAAATCTCTTTTTCTGCTGGCTTACAAAGCAGAGGAGGGAGAGGGCAGCCCAGCAGGCAGTGAGGGGGATAGAAGGTTTTCCAGGAGCAAAGGATCAATATCTAGAAAAGGTAAAACCTTCTCCTTGCTGAGCATTGACTTCTAGGATCATGCTCAAATCCAGAGTTGTCTGGAGGACCTCTGGGCACAGCATTATGGTTCAAACTCACTCAAGTACTGGACTATGAATTACCTAAGGTCTATGGTGTAGAAAACTCCATTCCTACCTCTGGGAAGCTGTTCTCCAAATATTCCCCAAATATTCTTTGCATATGCCACTGGCTGTCTCTAGGCAGATAAATAAAATCAGCCAGAACTCCTTGTCTGCCTTGCAGACAAATAATTCATCATTTCTCCATCCACATCATTAACCTCCTCCCTCTCCCCACTTGAGATATAAGGTGGGTTTTCCCATTTTGTTTATTTCCTGGACCACAATTGCCCCAAATCAGGTGTTGTGGGTTCAGTTCAGAGCAGGATGACATTTTATCAGCTCAGTTGATAGCAGGATGGAATGTGAGGCTTTTATCTATGTATTTAAGTGTGTTACAAAAGAATGAGTCTTTCAATAGGTAGCAAGTCAATAATATGGATGGAAAGCCTGTGAGTCATCCCACTCAGAGGTGGAAGCTCCTTTCAATCCTTCCTTTCAGCTTGCAGGGGAAAATTGGGTAGGAAAGGTCAATTAAGTGACCACAGAGTGGGACTGCATGGAGGGTGTTGGGGTGGCTTGACAAAGAGTATGTGGAAGATCTCAGCAAGCAGCAGCTGGAGGAGAAGGATGAAAATGGGGACCTTCCTTTTCCTCTTCTGCTACTGCCACATCCTGAAGTCTTGGGGTCCCCAGATCCTGTGCAAAATTGGTGCTGGTGAGGCCACATCTGGGGTGCTGTGTTCAGCTCAAGGAGGACAAGGAGAGGGTCAAGCAGAGGGCTACAAGGTGGATGAGGTGACTGGAGCATCTCTCCTAGGAGGAAAGGCTGAGAGATTGAGGTCTGGTTAGTCTGGAGAAGAGAAGATTGGGGGGGATCTTATCAGTGCTTGCAAATATCTAAAATGTGGGTGTTGAGAAGATGGGGCCAGAGACTTTCAGGTGGTGGACAAAGACAGGACAAGGAGCAATGGGCATGAAGTGGAACACAGCAAGTTTCACCTGAACATTAGGAGGAATATTTTGACTTTGAGGGTGACAGAGAACTGGAATAGTTGCCCACAGGGGTGGTAGAGTCTCTTTCTCTGCATTTATTCACCTGGAAGTGATGCTGAGCAAGCTGCTCTTGATGAAACTGTTTTAGGAGGGGGGTTGGACCAGATGAACCCCAGAAATCACCTTCCAACCACTGTCTTGCTATGGTTCTGTGCTTTGTACCCAAATGTATCCTACAATAACGAGGGAAGGGCTAAAAAAGCAGGCAGCCTAAGGCCAAAATGTGGAATCAGATGGGAGGACAATGTAGCAGGGAATGAGAGAGAAAAGGAGTGGAGGATGAGAATAATTTTGGGAGAGATATGGAAAAGCAAGAGAAGGAGTGTAAAGAAAGCTTATCTCATTCCTGCCTGGTCTCCCACTGCCATCGGGATTATGCAAATGAATCATTCAAATACATTTCCCTGGTAATTAAAAACTCTTCTCTTTTTAATTAAACTTTCCCTCCAGACTGAAGATTTTTTTTTTTCTTTCTTGTTTTTCTTACCCCTTGAGAAACTTATCTTTATAAGGGCTTTTTTTTTTTTTTTTTTTTTTTTTTTTTTTTTTTTTTTTGTTGCTGCTGGGGTTTTGGCTTTTTTGCTTTAGTTTGGTTTTGTTCTGCTCTCTTCTCCCTTCTTTCTCCCTCTCCTCCTTCAAAACTCTCAAGGCCCATCACAAACTATCTTGAGCAGCAAGTTAAATGAGAACTTGCTGGAGAAAGCAAGAGAGGAAAACCCTGAATTTCGGTTGAAGAAGAAGTAGGAGTCCTACTTCAGAGAATGGGAACTAGTTTAAGGTTTGTGCACAGGAGAAAAAAGAAAAGATGAGATGAAAACCAAAGAAAGGTAGGACAGGAAAAAAAAAATAGAAGTTTGAGTGCTTCTAGGTCTTGAGATCTGGCTGGTAGGATGTTCTCAGGATGAACTCTGGGTGCTTGACTATTTAACTGTGGTCAGGTAGACTCCAATTTAATGCTGTATTTGTGTTCTTCTTTATCAAGGATTGTTAGGATTAGGGTGGTGTTTCGATCTAGGACACGGATGCCTGTGCTGTTGTCACTGTCATTTCTGTTTCCCATCCCTCCTGAAGGTTGTTTTTTTTTTTTTGCAGAAAACCATTCAGAAGCTGGAAGGGTGGAAAAAGAGAGCAGAAGAAGAAAAGCAAAAGAAAAGTGTTTCTACCTGTTGAATTCTAGGATTTTAACAAGTAGTGGCCAAAGGACCTACTGGACCTGGAAGGTTCAGAACAGGCTTCCCACTCAGGGGCTCGAAGAGAAGATCAGAACTGTTGACCCATCTTTCTTCTCCCACCCTCTTTTGGTATCCTAAGAAAACTCAGAAACTGTGGCCCCATCCTCAGAGCTCTTGAGCAGAAAGCCCTTTTTTCAGCACGGTGCCAAACCTGGCCATCTTCTACATTTTCCAGGGAAAAGATCCATGCTAGGTCATTCCATCCCTTTCCCTGAGCTGGTTCCCTGAATCAGCATCTAATCTGAGCCTTCCCTGGAGGAATGTGAACACATTTCCTCTTTTCCTATCTCCAGTAAAGAGCCATTCACAGAATCACAGAATTTTTTGGCTTGGAAATGACCTCTGAGCTCATCAAATCCATCCTGTGACCTCACACCACCACATCAGCCTTGGCACTGAGTGCCACATCCAGTTTGTCCTTGAACACCTCCAGGGATGGGGACTCCACCACTTCCCTGGGCACTCCATCCCAATGCCTGGTCAACTTCTCTGTCTGGAAGAGCTTCCTAATATCCAACCTAAACCTGGACAACTTCAGGCCATGCTCTCTGGTCCTGTCTCTAGTTGCATGGGAGAAGAACCCAACCCCCATGGGACTCCAACCTCCTACAGGGAGTTGTAGAGAGTGGTGAGGTCTCCCCTGAGCCTCTTCATCTCCAGACTAAAAAAACCCATCTTCCTCAGCCTCTCCTTTTAAGATTGTTCCTCTAGTCCCTTTATCAGCCTTGTTGCTCTCCTCTGGACCTTCTACAGCACCTCAACATCATTCTTCAAGTGAGAGGCCCAGAACTGGACAGAATATTCAAGGTGAGAGCTCACCAGTGCTGAGTCCAGGGGGAAAACTCCATCCCTAAGACTTGCTGGCCACACTCTTGTTGATACACAAGGACGTGGATGTACCAGGATGCTGGTAACCTTCTTGGCTACACAGGGACTCTGCTGGTTCATTTGCAACCAGTTGTCAACCAAATGTACCAAACTCTGCTCTCCTCTTGGAATTCCAGCCTCTCTCCAGCTCAGAAGGAAGATCTGTGGGTGAATGGCCACAGCCAAGAACCCTCTAGGAAAAAGACAGTGCTTGCATCTCCTGCCTCTAAACCTTCATCCTTTTTCCATCCCAAGGAGGCATTTTCAGACTTGATGCTTTACTTTCATGACACAAATGCTCCCATTTTTAAGTCCTTCCTATTTTTTCAAATAATTTACTCTTTGTAAGAAATTTCCCTTTTTAATTATTTTTTTTTAAAGCAATGCCTCACACATGCAGATGATTTAAATCAGGCTGTGTGCAAATGTCCACAGAGGGGATGTGAAGAGGCAGAAAGAGGCAGCCCAGAGGAGAGGAATTTTCAGAGAGCTGCTGATGCTTTTCTTGGCAGTCCTTTGATGGATTCACCAGACACATGTGGAATGGATCACATGGAAGGAATAAGAAGCAGTGCTCAATGAATAAAATATTTTGGAGGATAAATGTTCAGTTTTGGTTTGGTTTTCACTGTTTCCTTTTTATTCCATCACTATTTGAAGCATATGGAAAGACCACGTAGATCCCTGTCCTATGGGTGTTGGGCTCCTTACCTCCTTGTGTTGTTTTTTCTGTAGATTAAATGCATAGGATGATGATTCCAGGAGGAGAAAATAGCAACAATTTTATCATGCCCACATGCTCAGTCTCAAAACAGGTCAGGATTGGTGCAGCACAATGTCCATCACAGATACATGAGTATTTCTTGTTATCCTGGTTTGGGCCAGGATAAAGGTGATTTTCTGTCTTGGACTTTTGCTTTCAGCTGAGTCTCTTGGAAGGAGCTGCACTTGCTGAAATGAACAGCAAGTTTCTCAGGCAGTGTCTGCTGCTGGGACTGATCCCACTCGATGTTTAGAGTTCCAGCTGGAGAATGGGGTGCAGAACCAAGGCCACTGCTCAGCTCTGAGGAACATTTGGCCCTCTGCAAGGAGAAAAGGAGGCAAGAGGTCCCAGCTGCAGCCCTCCTTTGGGGAGGAACAGACAAGAGAAATGGCCAGAATTGACCAAACAGAGGATTCCATCCCATCCACCTAATCCTCAGGAGAAACTGGAGGGATCCCCAGGGTAAAAGCCCTTCCTGCTTCCCCTTCTTCCCCTGTGCCTGTTTGCTTGGGCATCCTGGGAGGATTCCATCCCTTCCTCTGCCTGTGCTCCTGATCCATGCCAGCCTGAATCTGTGTGTTCCTGCCTCCAGCTCCCCACTGCTGCTGAGCCCAGGAGTCCAGCCTGGACTTTCCCAGGGCTGCCCTGCAGCCTGGGTGGGGATGGGAGAGTTCTTGGGGGAAAGGGGGGAGGAACCTGGGATCCATTTTCCTGGATATTTGTATATATTTAGTCATTTTTCCTATTTCTCATCCCTGTTTCATTAAAGCTGTGTAGTTTAGTTTCCAACTCATCAGTCTCTCTCCCTTATTCTCTCTCATTTCTTTATCAGGGAGGAGAGAGAGATTAATAGAGAGCATCTCTCACTTGGTTTAATTGCCAGGCAGTGTTAAACCACGACACTTGTGCCCATTTGATTTGAGATTTGAGCTCCCAGATGTGTTGAGCAGCAGAGCTTTAGGATAGGAGGCATTCCCACTTTCTCAAAATTTGCAGTTACCAAGTGTAAGAAGCCAAAGAGAAGAGCTGGGAGGTTAGAGAGAGCTGATTTTCTTTTTTAGTTTGGTGCAGAAATTCTCCAGCAGGCTTGAAGGAGGAAAGAATGGAAAGAACACCACGTTCAACAACAAATGTCAGGTGTTGAAAACAATTCTTTACAGTGTTGAAAAGGATGGGATATGTCAGTACTTCATGTGAAATTGCAGGTCTGAAATGGATTTCTTTCTTTTATATGGAAAATCTGTTTGAAAAATTGAAAAGAAAGCCCAACAAAAACAAAAGCACAAAAAAGCAAAACAATGGGAAACAAACCCTGCCTTTCGGCCAAAGTTTTCTGTTTTGTCTTAGTCTGAAGTTATCAGCATTTCAGGGGATATTCAGTTTCAGAATTGAAAAATTCAAGAAGTGCTGGAACTTTCTATGAAACAGAAACTCTGGTGAACTTTTAAGTAAATCAGCACCCAGCTTTTAGTTTTTTTAGTTTTACTTCCATCCTCACCAGCCTGAAAATGGATTCTTCCTTTTGAACATATTTCCTTGGGGTGATCTATGACAATCTCAAATTGTCTCCCTCTGCCTGGACACTACAAAAATCTTTTCTTCTTTCTTCCTGTTCTCCTGTCATGTCTTGATTAAGTCTTGTACTTTATGTTCCCTCATATGTGCCCACTACCTTCACGAGAAATTAACTGGAATAATATATTAATTTCCACTCAGACTGTAGACAGGAGAGACTGAGGGATGGTTGGTAAAATGTGGCACAGCAAAGCTAAGAAAAGGTTGTTTTGCTTTATGAGAAAGAATAAAATCAAAGGAGTCTCCTTCAAATATAGCAGGAACTCCTGTTCAAGCATCTGCCCATGTCTGTAAATGCCAAAACAAATGATTCTTTATGCAAAGTAGGCAGAAAGTGCTTTTTCCTTCACCTCTTTGGCAAAAAAATAAAAATAAAAAAAAAAAAAATCCAAGGTTTTCAATGTAAAAGCTGACAGCAAAGACAAAGTGGTGATCATAATCTTGTTCTCTTTAATAAGGTCACTGCCTGTTTCTGAAGTTCGTGGCTCCCAGATTTCATGATGGCAGCAAAGGTGAAACTGATGAGTGGGTGAGATCTTTCACTTTCAAACCTGTAACTCTGCCTTTCTATTCCATGAATGATTTAGGTTCCTTGGATTTTAATTTTAGGGTTGGTTTTTTGGTTTTTTTTGTTTTTTTTTTTTCTTCCTTGTTTAAAGATTCAGGACCAGTGGCAGAGATTAATAACCTGCTGATTAATTTCAGAGAAAATCAAAAGATTTCCATTTTTTTCTCCTGGCCAAATTACTGCAGAATGTAACTGAGACAAATCCCAAAAGCTTGCAAGGTATTGGAAGCTCAGTAAAAAAGAAATGTGACTGCAGGTGTGATCCCTAGGGTTTGGGTCCAAGTAGAGCACCTTGAGTGTTGAATTTCTAGCTTTAATAAATTTCTCCCAATCCCATCTTATCCAATCAATCTGGGACATTTGTGGGGAGGTAGAAGGGATCTGGGGCCAGATCTCACAACAACCAGATGTTGGATAAGGAAAAAAGATCAGCTTCTTTAGATTTGGTAAATGAAGATGGTCAGAGGACTGGAGAATCTCTCCTATGAGACAGGCAGAGAACTGAGGTCTCCAAGAAGACCTTAAAGCATCTTCCACTTCCTGAGGGGTTTTGGGAAAGCTGCAGAGGGACTTTTTACCTATGCATGGAGAGATGGGACAAGGGGCAAAGTTTTCAAGCTGAAAGAGGTGATATTTAGATGACATATTAGGGAGAAATTCTTCCCTGTGAGGGTGGTGCAGATACTGGGTCTGGTTCCCCAGAGAAGCTGTGCATGTCTGTCCTGGTTTGGGCCAGGATAAAGGTGATTTTCTGTCTTGGACTTTTGCTTTCAGCTGAGTCTCTTGGAAGGAGCTGCACTTGCTGAAATGAACAGCAAGTTTCTCAGGCAGTGTCTGCTGCTGGGACTGATCCCACTCGATGTTTAGAGTTCCAGCTGGAGAATGGGGTGCAGAACCAAGGCCACTGCTCAGCTCTGAGGAACATTTGGCCCTCTGGAAGGAGAAAAGGAGGCAAGAGGTCCCAGCTGCAGCCCTCCTCTGGGGAGGAACAGACAAGAGAAATGGCCAGAATTGACCAAACAGAGGATTCCATCCCATCCACCTCATCCTCAGGAGAAATTGGAGGGATCACCAGGGTCAAAGCCCTTCCTGCTTGCCCTTCTTCCCCTGTCCCTGTTTGCTTGGGCATCCTGGGAGGATTCCATCCCTTCCTCTGCCTGTGCTCCTGATCCATGCCAGCCTGAATCTGTGTGTTCCTGCCTCCAGCTCCCCACTGCTGCTGAGCCCAGGAGTCCAGCCTGGACTTTCCCAGGGCTGCCCTGCAGCTTGGGTGGGGATGGGAGAGTTACTGGGGGAAGGGGGAAGCAACCTGGCATCAATTTTCCTGGATATTTGTACAGATTTAGTAAATTTCTTTCCTATTTCTCATTCCTGTTTCCTTAAAGCTGTGTAGTTTAGTTTCCAACCCATCAGTCTTTCTCCCTGATTCTCTCTCCTTTTTCTTATTAGGGAAGAGAGAGAGATTAATTTTGAGCATCTGGTATTTGGTTTAATTACCAGGGCAGTGTTAAACCCTGACAATGCCCTAACCCTAGAAGTTTTCAAGCCCAGGTTGAACGGGGCTTGGAGCAACCAGGTCTAGAAGAATGTGGAGGGGAGGTTGGAACAAGGTGATTTTAAGATCCTTCCCAACCCAAACTATTTCTTGATTCTATAATTCTTTGATTCTATCATTAACAGAATGGTTCTAATTGGTCATTATTGAAAATTATTGAATTTTTAAAAATTTTTGATTATTGGAAAACAACCAACTAAGTTCACACAGATAGCTCATGACTGTAAGACAGACTTTTCCTACACAGCACAGTTCTTGGTTCCTTTCCTGGAAGCTCCTTGCTTGTATCTACCCACTGGCACCTGCCTTCTGGGCATCCCAATCCCTTTCTTGTAGCAGTGACTTCCTGAGGCTCATAATGTCCATTCCTCTAATCCTGGTTTCCAACATCTTAATCCCTGGGATTCCCACTGGCATGATGTGAACTGTAAATCAGCATACTAAGATGTTTTTTTTTTTAATATATTATTCTGCTGAATGTTTGTCATCCTTAATTTCATGTGCTTACCCCTGGTTATATAAATAAATGTATATATACATATATATTTATTTTTTTCCAATAGAAATGCACAGTATTTCTATTAATAAATCTCTTTCCTGTTCCTCCTGGGGAAAACCAAACAGATGGGATTTATTTTTTAATCATTAAGATGTTATCAGATTTCCATGACAAATAATTGCTTCATATTTGTACAGCATTGGAGCAAAAAACAGCTTCTCAGCAGTTCCATCTGCTAAAGAGAACAGCACAATATTGAGTCCTGATCTAGTTGCAGGGTCACACTACAGACACACATTATTTTAATCAGTGGGTCCTGAGGGTGTTTTCAAGATGCTGGACTAGTAACATTTAAAGTTGGAAGATGGGAATAAGAGGAAGCCATGCTAAATAGTGACACTTTCTTTTTCTTCTCTGGAAAAAATAGCCTGGAAATCAATGAGCTTAACCTGCCAGCCAGGATCTTCTGTAAGGTGACAAAAGCCATGGCTACAGAGCTCAGCTTCTCCCAGGAACCAAAAAAAAAAAGAGGTGAAAGCTGAGAACCCGCCCATGCTAATGACTGGGAACAAACTCTGATGGGAATGGAATGAAAGAAAAATATACCTTTTCTTGAAGGAGCTTGGTGGAGGGAGAGGAGAAGCCAATAAATCTGCCAGGGTTTAACACTGGCCCAGCAATTAAACCAAATACCAGAGGCTCCCTATTAATCCCCCTCCCTTCCCTGATGGGAGGAAGGAGAGAGAAGAAGGGAGAGAGACTGATGGGTTGGAAACTAAACTACACAGCTTGAATGGAACATGAATGACAAATAAGAAAAAAAATTACTAAATGTATACAAATATCCAGGAACATTGATCCCAGGTTCCTCCCCCCTTTCCCCCAATAACTCTCCCATCCCCACCCAGGCTGCAGGGCAGCCCTGGGAAAGTCCAGGCTGGACTCCTGGGCTCAGCAGCAGTGGGGAGCTGGAGGCAGGAACACACAGATTCAGGCTGGCATGGATCAGGAGCACAGGCAGAGGAAGGGATGGAATCCTCCCAGGATGCCCAAGCAAACAGGCACAGGGGAAGAAGGGGAAGCAGGAAGGGCTTTGACCCTGGTGATCATAGAATCATAGAATTTGCTGGATTGGAAGGGACCTCAGAGCTCATCAAGTCCAACCCTTGATCCACTCCCACTGCAGTTCCCAGCCCATGGCACTGAGTGCCACATCCAGTCTCTTTTTAAATATCTCCAGGGACAGAGAATCCACTACTTCCCTGGGCAGCCCATTCCAATGTCTGATCACCCTCTCCATAAAGAAATTCTTTCTAATGTCCAACCTAAACCTCCCCTGGCACAACTTGAGACCTCTTGTGCCCTCTTGTCTTGCTGTCTTGCTCCCTCCACTTTATCCTGAGGATGAGGTGGATGGGATGGAATCCTCTGTTTGGTCAATTCTGGCCATTTCTCTTGTCTGTTCCTCCCCAAAGGAGGGCTGCAGCTGGGACCTCTTGCCTCCTTTTCTCCTTTTGGAGGGCCAAATGTTCCTCAGAGCTGAGCAGTGGCCTTGGTTCTGCACCCCATTCTCCAGCTGGAACTCTAAACATCGAGTGGGATCAGTTTTATCTTTCCCCAGGAAAGCAGAACCCTGCCACTTGTGCCAACCTGCTCACCCCCTTCAATCTTGAGAGGCTTTGAGCTGTTGTTCTGAGAGGAGAATGGCAGTGAAACATCTGAGGTACTTCCTAGGAATCATTTACTTCAAGTTACCCAAAGAGATGTTGGAATAACCCTTGGGGTTCTGGAAAGTAAGCCCAGACAAAATGGTTCTTGGGGTAGAGGGTGGAACTCCTGGGAATGAGTGCAGAGGAACTGTTTCATCCTGCTCATCCCTGACTATAAGTTGTAGGAGGTGACAAAATTGTCATCACACAACATATACATAAAAATAGTGCTTAGTCTTTCCCCTTCCTTCTCTTTTTCCTTCTTTGGCTCTTGCCTCCACAGGAACTTAGAGGGGAATTAGCTTCAGGTGTTTTCCTCTCTTGTTTTCTCTAGAAATAAAGGATTTCTCTCAATTTATTGTTCATCCATAAACCTTCCCTGAAAAATAGCAAGGAGAGGATGCCAACTGCTTCAGCACAGGCTGAGCCCTTCTCCACACTATTCACTGAGATATTTGAAAGTAGTATCAAGTCCTTGGTAAATTTTTTACTTAATTCAGGTTTCAGTTTGAATTTCTGGGAAGGAAGAGATTCAGGAAAAGCAGATCCCATGCCTTCCATCTATTTGCTACCAGTTTATTTGGACAGCATTGCATGAGTTGTGTTCAAGTCATGGGCTGAATTCATCACCTGCTTTAAATCTGCATTTCTCTAGGCCTGTTCTCATTTTTTCTGCCCAGGAAAAGTATTTTTATTTGTCTCTTTGGAAGTGGGATGGTTTCTGTGCTGCAAATGTGTTGGCATCCAGTCTGATGATAACTCAGAGCTGGACTCTTCTCCTTGAATTCAAAGAGTGACAGAAATGATGGCTGCTGTTGAGTCTGACACTGAATGCCCCAGATGTGTAAAACCAGAGTGGGGTTGGATAAATACTTCATTTCACTAGAAGAGAGGTGGGAATATTCCTTTCTATGTTGAACAAAGCAAGCTTTGGTCATTCCACATTCTCTGGCTGAACTACTCCTGAATGTAGGAACCAAAATCTCTGCCATGCTTTGTCCTTGCAGGGAGTTGGATTTTTGTCATCGCTGGGCCACTGTGAAAAGCCATGTAATTCTGTCAGAGAAAAACAAGCACAAAGTCACACTGTAAAATAATTACTATGCCAACTGATAAATCTGATCCAGGAGGATATTCTGTGTCTTCTCCTGTTTGTACAGGAAAGGATCCCCCCAGATAAGTCTCTCAGATTCTATTCCCATCTCTTTCCTGCCAGTCAGTGGGGTTATAGGGCACTGGGATACCCATCCTCTGTGGAATTAGTGCTATCCTAGAAAAAAAAAATATCTGTAGTGTCTTCTCTAGCAGAAATGAGAACAATTTGGGAAGGGATTTGATCTGTGCTGCCAAAAGCAGACTGCAGTATCAGCAGAGCACAGATGATGGCAGCAAAGGATAAAACCAAGACAGCTGGGAAGATACCACTTGCATTTAATAAGAATAACTTGTCCAGAAGTTTCTGGGAAGCTGATATTTGGGGTCTCTGATAATTGGAACCAAAGTGTTATCAATTCACCCTCTTGCAGGAGGGAAAAATTCCTCTTCATTACAACAGCACCTGCTGGAAAAATATTTGTTTATAACAGTGGCTCACAGGGGTTGTAGCAGACAGAGTTATAATTGTTCCCATGCTAATTAATACAGGGCACCAGATGACTCCCTGGGGAACTCATTGCCACTTTCATCTCTGTTGGTAGAAGCCTGTGACTTTTAAAACCTTTTTCTCCTTTCAGAGGAATTGCAACTTTGGGGATGTAGCAGAGATCACTGAGTTTATTTATTCCTGTACAATGGAGTGTACTCCTGTGATTTTTTTTTTTTTTTGACCTGGCTAATTTTCCCTTAGTTCCCCAGCCCTGACAGTGCATTTTTAACTGAGTTTCCTGCTTGCTCAGGAGGCAGCTTTGTAACTCCATGGGTATTTGCTTGCTTGCTCAAGCAGCTGAGTGGTAAATCTGGCAAAGATGCTCATGGTTGTTTACACAGAGATCCTTTCTTTTTCTGCATCACTGAGAGGCTGAGCCTGAGCCATCCCCTTTGCATCACTCAGAGGAGCTCCTGGAGGGCCAGGTTGCTGCCCTACTCATGATAAACATGTTGGAGTGATACACACCAGAGAATCACATGGAATCACTGAACCAGCACAGTTGGAAAAGACCTCTAAGATCATCATGTCCAAATGTCAGCATCCCCCCCAAATAAAATACATCTATCAATATCTGTATCACACACAAGAGCATGTCCTGAAGTGCCTCATCCACATGGTTTTTCAATACCTCCAGGGATGGTGACTCCACCACCTCCCTGGGCAGCCCATTCCAGTGCTTGATTACTCTCTCAGTAAAGAAATTCTTCCTCATATCCAGTCTAAACCTTCCCTGGTGCAACTTCAGGATATTTCCTCTGGTCCTGTCATTATTTAGTTGAGAGAAGAGCTCAGCACCCACCTTTCTACAGCCTCCATTCAGGGAGTCATAGAAAGCAATGGGGTCTCCTCTCAGCCTTCTCTTTTCCAAACTCAACATTCCCAATTTCTTTACCCTCTCCTCACAGGACTTGTTCTCCTTGGCTTGGTTGCCCTCCCCTGAACTCACTCCACCACCGCAATGTTTTTTTCTTGGAGTGAGTGGCCCAGACCTGAACCCAGCACTCGAGGTGCAGCCTCCCCAGTGCTGAGCACAGGGAGCCCATCACTTCCCTTCTCCTGCTGGCCACACCATTCCTGATACAAGCCAGGATGCTGGTGGCCTTCTTGGCCACCTGGGCACACTGCTGGCTCATATTCATCTGGATATCAACCAGCACCCCCAGGTCCTATTCTTCTTGACAAATTTCCAGAGACTCCAATTGCCCAATACCAGGCTCTTGGTCTCTGGTAATTATGGTTTAGTGCCCCCATCTCCAGAATCTCTTCTTAGCTGGTGGCTAAAATACTTCTCCTCACCTCTAAGACCCCATCACCCCTTTTTCACTTGTGGAGAGGCTAATTAAGCATCCTCAGGGGTGGATCTCACATCCAGTTACCTTCATACTAGTGAGAGATCTCTTGCTTCTTTACAGAAGGAATTAAATTAACATCATTCCTCCACTTGCACAAACCTGGCCATGGGGACTGCAGTTTTAGAGCAGTCAGTCCTTGGTGGAAAACCAGTCCTGTGGCTCAGCAGCCTCCTTCATCTTCCCCAGCTCCACCACCAAATGAAATCAGCAGCCCTGGAGCTGTCAAGTCACTTTGCATGGAGATGATGTGGGATCATCAGAAAGCTCCCTCACTGCCTGGCAACCATAAGAGATGTTAAGAGCTGCAGTGAAAGGGCTGCTTAACTTGACAGCTGACAACATTCCGTGGACTTTCTGCATCTGTCACTGTCTGAATAATGCATTTTGTCAACGTCGTGAGTTTTGAACGAGTGAGTCCCTTGTATCACCTGTTGGGAGGCAAAGGCAGGGAACCAGTGGAACTCCTGCTAGAACAGGGACTGAATCAGCCTTGATTTTGCCGAGGGAGGGTGAAGAAAACAGTCAAAGCCTTTGGTAAATGATGTAAACACTCTGAAAAGAATGTAACAGTAAGACACGAGGGTTGTGTTTATCTGTGTCAGGGTTTAACACTGCCCCAGAAATTAAACCAAATACCAGATGCTCAAAATTAATCCCCCTCCCCTCCCTGATAAAGAAAGGGGAGAGAAGAAGGGAGAGAGACTGATGGGTTGGAAACTAAACTACACAGCTTTAATGGAACAGGAATGAGAAATAGGAAAAAAATGACTAAATCTATAGAAATATCCAGGAAAATGGATCCCAGGTTCCTCCCCCCTCTCCCCCAATAACTCTCCCATCCCCACCCAGGCTGCAGGGCAGCCCTGGGAAAGTCCAGGCTGGACTCCTGGGGTCAGCAGCAGTGGGGAGCTGGAGGCAGGAACACACAGATTCAGGCTGGCATGGATCAGGAGCACAGGCAGAGGAAGGGATGGAATCCTCCCAGGATGCCCAAGCAAACAGGCACAGGGGAAGAAGGGGAAGCAGGAAGGGCTCTGACCCTGGTGATCCCTCCAATTTCTCCTGAGGATGAGGTGGATGGGATGGAATCCTCTGTTTGGTCAATTCTGGCCATTTCTCTTGTCTGTTCCTCCCCAAAGGAGGGATGCAGGTGGCACCTCTTGCCTCCTTTTCTCCTTCCAGAGGGCCAAATGTTCCTCAGAGCTGAGCAGTGGCCTTGGTTCTGCACCCCATTCTCCAGCTGGAACTCTAAACATCGAGTGGGATCAGTCCCAGCAGCAGCCACTGCCTGAGAAACTTGCTGTTCATTTCAGCAAGTGCAGCTCCTTCCAAGAGACTCAGCTGAAAGCAAAAGTCCAAGACAGAAAATCCCCTTTATCCTGGCCCAAACCAGGACAGTTTGTCTGGGATGGATGGTAGGAGGCACAGAATGATCTCAAGAAAAGAGGGAATGGTCACACTTTTCAGAATTGAGGGGTCTCGTTGCTCACCCTGGAGCACATCACAGTGAGAGGCTGAGACCATCAGCCCATCCTGGAGAACACTCCTGGACATTCCCTCCTCACTCATGGATTTGCTCAGCTCTGAGTTAATAAATTCTACTGAAGAGCAGCCCAAGGACCTCAGGGACTGCCATAAAGCAGCCCAAGGTCCATAACTCAGCTTGACAAGGGTCAGTTCTGTAATGACACAAGTGCATGGCTCTTATCTGTGTTGACACCAGACTGTGACACTGCCAGATGAATGTAGCCCTGGGTTTCAAGCTGCTCTTGACTACTTCATTTATTTCCAGCTGACAGGTGAAGACTGCATAAAAAAAAAACAACAAAAAAAAAAACAAAAAAAAAAACCAGCAGCTCTGTGGGTCCCTCATGGAGAAGTAAACCAGAATGTCTGATTTTTCCACCATAAAACACTGTTGGAAACCATTACAGCTGTCCAACATGTTCCCAGTAAATGAGGGAAGGTTGACTCCTCGAGTACTTCACCTCGAGTCCTGTGTCCAGTTCTGGGCCCCTCAGCTCAGGAAGGAGATTGAGGTGCTGGAGCAGGTCCAGAGAAGAGCAAGGAGGCTGGGAAGGGATCCAGCACAAGTCCTGTGAGGAAGGGCTGAGGGAGCTGGGGGTGTTGAGGCTGGAGAAGAGGAGGCTCAGGGGAGACCTCATCACTCTCTCCAACTCCCTGAAAGGAGGTTGGAGCCAGGGGGGGGTTGGGCTCTTTTCCCAGGCAACTCTCAGCAAGACAAGAGGGCACAAGAGGTCTCAAGTTGTGCCAGGGGAGGTTTAGGTTGGACATTAGAAAGAATTTCTTTACGGAGAGGGTGATCAGACATTGGAATGGGCTGCCCAGGGAAGGGGTGGATTCTCCATCCCTGGAGATATTTCAAAAGAGCCTGGATGTGGCACTCAGTGCCATGGGCTGGGAACCATGGGGGAGTGGATCAAGGGTTGGACTTGATGATCTCTGAGGTCCCTTCCAACCCAGCCAATTCTATGATTCTATGATTGATTCTATGATTCTATGATTCTGTGACTCTATGACTCTCACTCCAGGAATCTCTGAGCTGGTGTGGGATATGTACAGCCTCTCTGTTTCCATCTCCTGTCTGGAAAACAGTCACACTAACACACCTCACTGGAGTTTAAGTTTTAATCATTATAAGGGAAAGGCTTTTTCTTGCTAACAGCAAGAAAAATACAGCATGAATACGTTCAGCATTGCTAATGCTCCTCAGCTATTAAGAAATCATCCCTGTCTGTGCAAAGCCCTTTGATTTCAGTATTATTAGAGGAGATAAGTGAAGTACATCTAAAGAGATTTTATCTGAGTCTTTAGAAAAAGATAGGAAAAAGAGAATCATCCCTTTCTCATTTTCCTGATGCTGAGAAAGCTGAGCTGTGGAAGAGGTGTAGGGACACCACACTTCCTACAATGTCAAATTACTGCTTGGGACAATAGCTTTTGTCCCAAAGATCTTACTCAAAGGAACAATACTTACCTCTTGTCACTTAGGGGAGTTACCTCTGGGGGGAAAAATAGAAAAAAAAAAACATTTTTAGGATGCCTTAATTGGAGGTGATCCATCTCTTCTTAATTTGGGTAGCCACAGTTTGACTTTTCAGGACGTGGTTCAGTTGGAATGTTGGTGTTGGGTTGATGGTTGAGCTTGATCATCTTAGAGGCCTTTTCCAACCTTAATGATTCCATGATCCTCTGAGGTCTTCTAGATGGGGTTGGGAGGAAGATGATGCTGTCTGAGTTACACATGGGGGTCCATGAAGGAGGACAAGGGGCTACAGATGACACTGGTGCTATGCAGAAAGAGCTCACAGCTGTTGAGTACAGGCACAAATCCATATAACAAGCTCCCATACCTTGTTTCTCCACAGCTCTCACAGCATCAGGACCTCTTTTCCATTTTGAGAGCCAAAATGTGAGATGCAGCCCATCTGTAGATCCATATTTTTGTGGCTTGAGAAGTGGGAAAGCACAAAGTTGGACTTTTTGATCACCCTGTGCACATCTTCTTACATGTGAGATGGATCATAGAATCACAGAATGTCAGCTTGGACGGGACCTCAAGGATCATCTGATCCAACCCTTCTAATATTATTATTTATTTGAGATGTCTCAGCACCAGGATATCCCTGGAGGCACCATCAGCCACCCTGGAAGTGTATTTGTAGACTGATATTTAGACCCCAATATCCTTAGAAAAATTTTTACCACTTAACAGATCTCAGCAAGTATGGCAAGAATTTCCTGGGCAGTTTGTCCCTAAGTTTGCAATGACCAAGAATCCCTCACAGATATTCAGATCCTTCTAAACACTTATTTATTTCACTGTTTTGCACAAAGAGCCTGAGCTGAGCAGCCAATACATTACAGGGATCTGATGAATAGCTGAGTGCTTATGGAATGTCACCTAAAATAACTCACAGCAAATAGGTGTTTGCCTGTTTGTGTAATGCAGAAGAAATTACTGACACATTATTGCACAGCTAGAAGATACAAATGGCAATCATAGAAACCAAATAAAAAATTTAACTCACTTAGCACGCTTTTTTTTTCACTTCACACCATTTTTTTTTGGGGGCAAACCATTTAAAACATCCAGACTGGATGGTTTGTTTTTTATTTCTGAGTGTGAGGCATTATTTTTCAAGGGGATGTGAAGGAAATCTGTTCCAGGACTAGTGTTAGGTGAGACAAATATCCATGCCTCTCTCTTGTGATAAAAGTTAGAGGTTTCATCTCTGAAATTGAAATTGCAGCTTGATGGTTTTTAGACATGAATTAGTTTAAAGAGCATCTGTGGAAGGGTTAGGTTTCAAGTATTCCTTCAGCATTTCCATAAATTCACACACATGAGGAAAAACAAACAAAAAAACCCCAGGAATAATTTGAGGGGAATACTTAAGCATTTTGCTCAGATTTTTCAATTCTAGAAACATGAAGAGATATAAAAGGGGAAGTCAGGGAACCCCAGATTTTATAGAATCATGGAATACCCAGATTTGGAAGGGACCATAAAGATCATCCAGTTCCAAACCCCCTGCATGGACAGGGACATCTCCCACCAGTCCAGGTTGCTCCAAGTCCCATCCAACCTGACCTTCAACACTTCCAGGGATGGGGCAGCCACAATTTCCTTGGGCAACCTGTTCCAGGGTCTCAGCATCCTCACAGGAAAGAATTTCTTCCTAATGTCCAACCTAAATTCCCCTTCTTCAAGTTTTAAACCATTGCCCCTTGTCCTCTCACTACACCCCCAGGCAAAAAACCCTCCCCCAGCTTTCTTGTAGCCCCTTTTCAGATATCACAGAATCATAGAATGGCTGAGGTTGGAAGAGACCTCAGAGATCATCTCCTCCAACCTCCCTGCCATGGCCAGGGACACCTCTCACCCAGACAAGGATGCTCAAAGCCTCATCCAACCTGGCCTTGAACACCTCCAGGGAGAGGGAATCCACAACTTCTCTGGGAAATCTGTTTTGGATTTTTTGGTGTTTCTCACCACCCTCATACTGAAGAACTTCTTCCTAATATCCAGTCTAAACTTTTTCTCCTTCTCTTTAAAGCCATTTCCCTGTGTCCTATTGCTCAACACTCCTATGGAAAGTCTCTCTCCTCCTTTCCTTGTGTTCCTGTGGAAAGTCTTTTATGGAAAGGAAGATGAAGGTAGGAATGTGACTTTCAAAGATACACTCTTGGAATTGCTAAGCCTGGGGAAAAAGATGTGTTGGACCAGAACTAAGGTCTAATCAAAGCAGGAAGGGCTTCCTCATGCCCAAATATTTATTTTTTTTTTCTGTCCATCCTTCCCATCCATCCTAAGGATCTTCCTCATAGCCAAAGTCTCTTCACATCTTATCCTCAGGTAGTAGTCACAAGGGCAGGTACCCAGCCATCCAGGTTTGCCAAGACTGTGGCCAGGTTTGCCTTTGTGGGTTTGTTTGCACTGCACCAACTTCACCAGTGTTTGCTTTGGGGCTGGCAGCTGTTTTTACAACTAGAAATAATACAAAAAAACACAATGGTTGGATAATTATTAAGTTCAAAGGCAGATTTCACCTCCGACTTCTGGCTGCGTTTGGTAATAATGATACATAACTTGACTCATATAAAATTCCTCTCCATATTGTGGTCTTTAAAAAGATTTTTAAACATTGTCTACAGACCTCCTCGTTTTGAACCCCTGGGTTTGAGTCCCAGCTGAGTTCATTTTTAGATCACCCATGTTCTTAGTCAGGAGTGTTCTTATTTAGGTCATCTGTGAAATGATAATTTTGAACAGAGAGGTGTTATGCTGAGTATCAGAGAACTGTTCTTTTACACTATGCCAGCAACAGAAGGGATTTCCTAGGAAAAGCTGAAAAACCTGGATGATCTGCAGAGGTGTCAAGATGTTATCCCCATGTTCTGCAGGAGAGGCTTAGGTAGGACAAGAGCTTCCATTGGGATTGGATGATTAAACTATTCCAGGAGTGAACAAGGAGGTGGCAGGCACCATAAAGTGCAAAATGAAGAGGGTTTCATCTCCCAGTATCCCACAGTGCAGGTGCAAGATGACAGAGAAGTGGTGGTGGCACCAGAAAAAAAAAATAAATGGAAGGACACAGAAGACAGGGAAGTGGTGGCACCAGAAAAAAAAAAATAAGTGGAAGGACAAAGAGAGACAGAAGGAGAGCACAGTTCAGGGTCCCTTAAACATCAGGGGTCACTGCCTGAGTTCCCATTTGCTTCATCTTTAGGGATCTGGGTTTGGAAATAATATGGAGAAAAGCTGATAGGGGTGACTTCACCAACTGATTGATTTCCTGCATGTGGAGGTCATTGCAAAGTGGAATGGCCAGGCTTGTGGAAACTCCTGAGGAAGGATATGGGATTATGAGAAGGTTTTGAGGGTGATTAAAATTTTCTCAGACTGGAGATAATTGAGGTGGGATTGCCAGGACACCTACTGGGGAGTTTGGATTGAAAAAAAAACCAAAACAAACGTTCTAGACATTTTCAGATTAAAAAATGCTTTGTTATAGATGTCTGTATATCCAGGATGAAACATTTTTAAGTGGAAATGAGACTGTCCCAGTGAATGATCTCAGAAAAGAAAAATAAAATCTTCAGGTCCCATTACCTCTGATTTGTCTTGGGCTCTATCCAGTTAATATTATCCAGGATGGGCTCTCCCATCCCTGCAATCTCCCATGAGATCTATGAGAACTCCCACATATGAGCTTTTAAAAAGTCAAGTAGAGCAGAAGTGGGGCTCATTACAAAGGAATTCTTTCTCCTGGGGTTTCTGGTCCATCCATCCCTCCAAAGCTTGGGCTGAAGATGGGATTCAGTTAATTATGAGTTTTGTGTTCAGCACTTTTCTGCCCATCAAAATCCCTGCTAATAATGGATTTTGCAAAACCTATATAATTGTGTATTCAAGACAGCTGGGAGGGCACAGAGCTCATTCCAGCTCCCATTGCTGGCAGATATCACAAAAAAGGTGATATTTTCACCTTCCTCCTGTTATAGGCTCTATGGATCTACTCCAAGGGGACCCCACTTAATCAACCTCATGATTAGGGCAAGACCAAATGCAAGAGGAGTTGTCACATCCTCTGACTTCAAGGCACTGAGATATCAAAGAGACAAAAGTACTTACAGACATAAAGACATCTCCTGAAGAGGCCTCCAGAGGCTGCATATTTATCTTTGTCTCTTCACTTGATAGTGAAGAAAATCTGTGTCTTGTGAAGGTGTTAACCCAGAGCTGTTCTCTGGGATGCTAACGCAAGAGATTAAAAAAGAGATGAGAGTTATTATTTGGACATGAGATAATCCCAAATGGATTTTGGAAATTTTTTTCTGGAAAACTTTTTCTTGGAAAAGACAGGACTCATCTGTGTCCCACCATGTCTGCAAGTCATGAATGGCCAGAAGAATATCCATAAGAACATCTGCACAGGACCAGGATAAAGTCCTTTTAAATCCATATCCAGTATCCTCAAGGGTAAAGAGCATGTGCAGAGGGGAAACTGGAGCAGCAGGTTAAAAACTCCAATAACAGGGTGACCATGTAGTGTTTTGTTCCCCTGGAGTCCTTTCCCTACATCAGGAGATCTGTGGTCCAGGTTTTTGGACACAGATGTGTGACTTCTTTTTTTTAGAGTTCTGTATTTATAAGTCCTCCCTTTCTCCCCCAGTAATTCATCCAATTACTTTTTAAACACTTTCAGTGTGTGCAATATTCCATGGCATGGATTTCACAGTTTCACTGTGTGAAGAAATGGATTTTTTTTTTGGCAGAGGCAATGTGTGATAGCTCAGGATGTAATTTTTTAGGTCACGGGGGGCACCGATGTTTTCTTTTACAAAGGGAGTATGAGGAGTGCTTGGATTCTCCTCCTTATTTATTCCTGCTTTTAATGCCAGAGCCAGGATGCTTAACCATGGATCAAAGCCCAGTTTTGTGTTGTGTCCAAACACAAAAGGCTTTTCCTGCAGCAGAACAAGACACCAGCACATCCCCAGGGCTTCTCCAAAGGCTGCAGAAAGGAGCTCTGCAGCAAAGGAAGCTTTGCAGAAAATGGGGGAGATCAACTCCTCAAGGTCACCCAACAGAGTCATGAATAAACCTGGAGAGCTTCCTCTCCACTGGCTTTCACTCTTCTCCCAAAAAAACTATGTCTGTTCTGAATAATCCTTAGGAAGAAAGAAGCAACAAGAATCAGAGCCCTCCAGTCTCACCTTGTCCCAGCAGTTCTTGTGCTCTCACCCACTTCAGTGTTTCCCAGAGCATGTCATTCCTCATTTGAAGGCTGCTAATATTGGCATCCCCATTCATAAATAACATCCAGCAATAAATAAGAAACAAAAAACTTGGCTTCAACAAGGCCAAGTGCCGGGTCCTGCACTTTGGCCACAACAACCCCATGGGGAGCTCCAGGCTGGGCACAGAGTGGCTGAGAGCAGCCAGGCAGAAAGGGACCTGGGAGTCTGGATTGACAGGAAGGTGACCATGAGCCAGCAGTGTGCCCAGGTGGCCAAGAAGGCCAATGGCATCCTGGGCTGGCTCAGGAACAGCGTGGCCAGCAGGTCCAGGGAAGGGATTCTGCCCCTGTGCTCAGCCCTGGGGAGGCCACAGCTTGAGTCCTGTGTCCAGTTCTGGGCCCCTCAGTTCAAGAAGGAGATTGAGGTGCTGGAGCAGGTCCAAAGGAGGGCAACCAAGCTGGTGAAGGGACTCGAACACAGATCCTATGAGGAGAGGCTGAGGGAGCTGGGGCTGTTCAGCCTGAAGAAGAGGAGGCTCAGGGGGGACCTCATTGCTCTCTACAACTCCCTGAAAGGAGGTTGGAGCCAGGGGGGGGTTGGGCTCTTTTCCCAGGCAACTCTCAGCAAGACAAGAGGGCATGGTCTTAAATTGTGCCAGGGGAAGTTCAGATTGGATATTAGAAAGAATTTTTTCACGGAAAGGGTGATCAGACATTGGAACGGGCTGCCTGGGGAGGTGGTGGACTCTTCGTCCCTGGAGACATTTAAAAAGCGACTCGATATGGCACTCAGTGCCATGGTCTAGTGACTGTGGCAGTAGTTGTTCAAGGGTTGGACTTGATGATCTCTGAGGTCCCTTCCAGCCCAGCCTATTCTATGATTCTATGATTCTATGAAAAAAACCCACCCCAAGTAGAAATTAATATCTGTTTATCTGCATTAAATCAGGTATTTGGAGTTGAAGATGCATGAATGTGCATCTATTACTTAATATTAAAACCAACCAGCACTACAAGAGGTCTAAAAAGGAACCATGGAAAAATGTTATTTAATATGAATGTGACCATTGTGTGAAGATTAGTCTCATGGGCAGGGAACAGCTATTTTAATTAACAACATAGACACAGGCTAGATGAAGAAATAGCCATAGAATCATAGAAAATCATAGAATGGTTTGGGTTGGGAGGGACCTTCAAGATCATCTAGTTCCAACCCCCCTGTTTGTGTCCCTGGGCAACCTGTTCCAGGGTCTCACCACACTCAAATTAAAGAATTTCTTCCTAATGTCCAACCTAAATCTCCCCTGTTCAAGTTTTAACCCATTTCCCCTTGTCCTCTCACTACACAAGAAGTGTGGTGGCAAAACAGGTGGTGGCAAATTCTTGGACTTGAAAATATTATTACACATTGCTTAGCAATAATTTTTTGAGTTCCCTGAAATGTCTGTGTATCAAAATCACAGAGTTGAAGAACTGAAGTGAGCTGCTGATGCTTCACTCAGGATTTATCTCTGTTGATGATTGCTGACCTCCCTCAAGACCACTTTCCCTGGAGTGAGTTTTGAGATCAACACCTGCCTCCTGCATTCGTCCTCTGTGTCAGTAGACAGAGAAATAAATCACACCACTAAGTCTCTGTCAGTGATTTATTTTTTTTTCCTCCTGTCCTGGTTTGGGCCAGGATAAAGGTGATTTTCTGTCTTGTACTTTTGCTTTTAGCCAAGTCCCTTGTAAGTAGTTGCACTTGCTGAAATGAACAGCAAGTTTCTCAGACAGTGTGTGTTTCTAGGACTGATAACACTTGATGTTTAGAGTTACTGCTAGAGACTGGTGTGCAGAGCCAAGGACACTGCTCAGCTCTGAGGAAAACATCAAGAGGTCCCACCTGCAGCCCTCCTTTGGGGAGGAACGGACAAAAGAGATGCCAGAATTGACCAAACAGAGGATTCCATCCCATATACCTCATCCTCAGGAGAAATTTGAGGGATCACGAGGGCCAAGCCAGATTTCCAGCTTCCGGCTGCCTGCCCTTCCTGCCTTTCCTGCTTCCCTTCCTTCACCCCAGCATCCTGGGAGGATTCCATCCCTTCCTCTGCCTGTGCTCCTGCTCCATGCCAGCCTGAATCTGTGTGTTCCTGCCTCCAGCTCCCCACTGCTGCTGACCCCAGGAGTCCAGCCTGGACTTTCCCAGGGCTGCCCTGCAGCCTCGGTGGGGATGGGAGAGTTCTTGGGGGAAAGGGGGGAGGAACCTGGGATCCATTTTCCTGCCTATTTGTATATATTTATTAATTTTTCCTATTTATCATTAGTGTTTCATTAAAGCTGTGTAGTTTAGTTTCCAACCCATCAGTCTCTCTCCCTTATTCTCTCTCCTTTCTTATCAGGGAGGAGAGAGAGATTAATAGAGAGCATCTGTTACTCGGTTTAATTGCCGGGCCAGTGTTAAACCCTGACACCTCCCTATCCCTGAAGGCCTCACAGAATATAAAGGCCTAGAGGGGATTGCTGGAGACCATTTTGTCCAACCCCCCAACCAGAGAAGGTTCACCTGGAAATCTTCACCTTCAGGAGAAATCAAGTCCTGCCTACTTTGGGAGTTTTACCCATGAGTATCCAAATGCCAAGAAATCCAAGGGGTGTTCAGCAGAGGAAGCATCCAAGGAGAGGAGTGTGTGAGCCAAGCTGAGTAGAAAGAAGAAGGGACTTTTGTTTTTTCCTCTGCCTTTTTGAAGTTCCTTTCCATTTCTTGCTAACCATGAGATTCAACAAATGCTCATTTCTCATATCAATGCCTTTGAAACTGTAAATCATTCTCCACATGTTATCATTTCTCTAGGACAAGGGATTCAGTCCTTCTTCTCAGAATATTCCAAATGGTTCAGCCCTTCTTCCTGGTGGGTCTACAAATAGATAGTAGTGTTTTGAGGATCAGGAATTTTCTTTGTATTTCAACTTTTCACTGCCAAAATGAAAACGTTATAAGAATGTTGGGTTCTCCAGTGGATGTATTTCATAGAATCAAACAATTTTTTGGTTGGAAAAAAACTTTAAAATCATTAAGTCCAACCAATGGCCTAATTCTACCTAGTCTGGTGCTAAACCTCAGCACCACATATAGAGGTCTTCTAAATATCTCCAGGGATGGTGATCCAAGCATCTCCCTGGACAGCCTGTTTCACCCTTCCAGTGAAGAAATTTTTCCTACTATCCAATCTGAACCTCCCCTGGCACAACCTGAGGCAAACCAAAGCTATTTGTCTGTATCTGTGGACTGGTAGCAGATTATTCATCTCTCTACAGCTGTCCTTGACCACTCCAGGACACCTTTCCTCTTTTACCCAGGCAGAAAAACCTTGAGGCAATAAATGTAAAACAGAAGCAGGGAAAAATCCCCATTTGTTTGTGGATGATTTGCAAAAGGATTTAAGTGCACTGATGACCTGCTTGAGCACAGAGCAGAGTTAGGGAGAAATAAATGTAAAATGAGTCTGAATTTGTGCTATAAAACTATACACTGTGGGCTTGGTTTGGTTTTGCTGCTGAGTTTATTCAAAAAGAGAAAGTGCAGAGCAGACTCTTTCTGACATTCTTAATAGGGAATGGTCATTAGAGCCTTTCTCCTTTGGTTGGGCAATTAACCTCTCACTTTATGGCAGGTGAAAATGGTCCTTCCTAATTTGAACCAAAAAGCTTACCTAGTGTTAAAAGGGAAAAAAAAAAAAAAAAAGAAATCCAACAGAATGTAGAACAAAATAATCAAGATGAATGAAGATCTGGCAGGAATTACTCTGCTAAACTATGATGGGCCCCAATCAGGGAAGATTTCTGGACAATTTATGATGAAAAGTTGGAGGTTTTTTTTATTCTCTTCCTGCTCTCAGCATTGTCTAATGTATTTTTGAGGCCTGGATACTCATGAGCAAAACTCCCCAAAGTCCTGGACTTTGCAGACAGCTGAAAGCAGAGATCATAAGATCTTGCTTTAAAGTCAAATCTACTTTAAGGCCAAAGAAACCAGGATGCTGATGTGCCAGGGAGATGGGCAGGATTGGTCTGGAGCAGAATAAGGTGGCTACATCATGCTGGACAGTAGCACAAAGGTCAGAGAAACATGAAACTCACCCCTTTTGCCATACATTTACACCACTTCATGGCCAGAAGAAGCCACCAGCTGAGTTTCGTGGTCCTCCACTGCTGAATTCCTGACAGATTTTTTTTTTGCTAACAAATATTCCCCTCTACAGCTGAACTCACCAACACCATCAGCATCTCTCTGATAGTGTCCAGAATCTTTGCTGCCAGCCTGAAAGTCTAAACCCACTGAAATTGTGAGAGAAACCAACACAGTTTTGGCTCATGGTCTGCCCTTGGTGACCCATCCACTAAGTTGTAACTTAATTTTTGGGAGGCAAATGGCAGAAGGAGGATAAGTGACCTGAAAGTGGATAATGAAGGACACTGAAGACGGGTATGGGAACCAAAAATCACTTGAAACCCTCAGCTGAATAATAGAGGAGCTCAAAATCAGGGTTGGCTCTCTAAACACCAAGACTTGGTCTCTCACAGGCAGCACATTTGCTGAGAAAGGAGGCTCTGGAAGTCCTTTGAGCCCAATTTCTGTGGCAGGCTCAAGGTGAACTGGTGGCTGATCTCCTCTAGAGATTCCCTTCTTAATCCTTTCCCTTATCAGGGATAGGTTGCTTATCAGTTCTCTACAGGGGCATTAGCCAAGAGAGCTCAGAGATCCAAACAATCCAGGCTTGAAACTTATCCAGTCCCCAACAGCTCCTCAGTCTACAGCATCTATTAGAGGCCAACCTGCACCTTCCTCCAAAGATTTTCTTAAGCCCTCTTTTGGCCTTTTTTTTTCCTTTCTCCTCCAGCTAGAACAGGGCTGGGGACATGATAATAATTTAATATTATTAAACTGCCTCCATAGAGGGGCTGTCCCTTCTGCCTGCTACAAATTTAGTTGAGCTGAAGAAGTCCCTTGGCCTTGATACTCAGCACCTTTTGGCATGCAGCTCACCTCAGATCTTTGATTGCCATAAAAGTGTTTAAAGGCCCTCAGTTTACTACTGAGCTGAAAAAAATATCTTAAAAAAATACCTTAATTTCAGCCTGTTCCAGCTGTTGAAGTCAGTATTGAAAACCAATCCTATGGTTGCTGTGGTGTTTTATTGGCCACACATGGTTGTCTTCTAAGCTTGATTTTCTTGTCTTTCACATCCTTGACATATCTAAGGTTGATACTTAAAGCTGAGCCACATCAGAGAATCATGCTTTGTTTTTTTTCTAAAACACCTTCTCACCTTTCAGCATCCTGCTTGCTTGCCCCAAGGGACATGAAGATGTGTGACATCCTGAGACAGTCTGGGCTCCCCTTGAGTGAGGAGGTGGAAATCCCAGGGGTGCTTTGATGTGTCTGTGATGTGTGAGCAGGTTGGACCATGCCCTGTGGGGCAATATCCCCTTTCAAGCATGAAAGGAAGTATCACTCTTACAGCCTTGTAGTCTGAATAGCTCTGTGCCTGAATGATGTGACTAAAAACCACCTTTTCCCTTTTGCCAATACTGTACAGAGATGTACATTGAGAGCTGTGAGTGCACGTCTATCTATATCTATCTCTATCTCTATATCTATATCAATATCTCTATCTCTATCTCTATCTCTATCTCTATCTCTATCTCTATCTCTATCTCTATCTCTATCTCTATCTCTATCTCTATCTCTATCTCTATCTCTATCTCTATCTCTATCTCTATCTCTATCTCTATCTCTCTCTATCTCTATCATCTCTATCATCTATATCTATATCTATATATCATCTATATCTATATCATCTATATCTCTATCTCTATCTCTATCTCTATATCTATATCTATATCTATATCTATATCATCTATATCTATATCTATATCTATATATCATCTATATCTATATCATCTATATCTATATCTATATATCTATATCTATATCTATATCTATATCCATATCTATCTATATCTATATCTATATCTATATCATCTATATCTATATCTATATCTATATCTATATCTATATCTATATATCTATATCTATACAATTATATCTCTATATATCTATATTGATAAATATCTATCTATATCTATATCTAATCTATATCTATATCTATATCTATATCTATTTATCTATAGCTATACAACTATATATCTATATAGATAAATATCTATCTATATCTATATGTATATCTATATATCTATATCTATACACCTATATCTCTATACATCTATATAGAGAAATATCTTTATCTATATCTATCTAATCTATATCTATATCATCTATATCTATCTATCTTTATATCTCTATCTATATCTATACCTATATCTATATCTATATACAACTATATCTCTATATATCTATATAAATATCTTTATCTATATCTCTATCTCTATATCTATATATATCTATATCTATATCTATATCTATATCTATATCTATATCTATATCTATATCTATATCTATATCTATATCTATATCTATATCTATATCTATATCTATATCTATATCTATATATCTATAACTATAACTATCTATATCTATACAACTATATCTCTATATATCTATATAGATAAATATCTATCTATATCTATATATCTATATCAATATTTATATCTATATCTATACAACTATATCTCTATATATAAGTATCAATATCACCATCTATAAATCATTATCTAAATCATCTAAATCTATATCTGTGCACTTGTACACTGCAACTGTTTTTTTTTTCCAGCTGGATGTACTGTTGACTCTGTTCTAAACAATCTTGCAGACAATCAACAATCACTCACTGAGCTTACACCCCACACTTTGTAGAAGATCAGGACTTATTCCTCTCCAGATAAAGGTTAACACTGGAAAAAGTCAGGACTAACATCATTTTTTTTTCCAGTCTCACCTAAATGCAGTACTCCACTTTCAATTAAATTCCTTATTTTTTTAACTCTTTTTGCAAGGGATGGAGTTACAATCCTCTTAAATACTTCAGTGTTCCATCGAGCCATGGAATCACAGAATGATTCAAGTTGGAAGAAACCTTTAAAGGTTCTGCAATAAGCAGGGACATCTTTAACTACATCAGGTTGCTCAGAGCCTTCTCCAACCTCACCCTGAATGTCTGCAGGGATGAGGCAACTGCCACCACTGGGCAACCTGGGTACCACCCTCTCTGGAAAAAATTTCTTTCTAATATTTAGTCTAAATCTCCCTTCTTTCAACTTAAAACCATAATCCTTTGTCTTCTTGGTACAGGCCCTGCTAAAAAGTTTGTTCTGATTTTTCTTATAGTCCACCTGTAAGGACTGAAGGGCTCAATAAATTTTCTCTAAGTTGAGCAACACTCCCTCAGTCTTTATTCCCAGGAGAGGGGCTCCTGCCCTAAGATCTTTTTTGTGACCTCCTCTGGACCAGAACCTCTTTTTGCAGCATCTCAAAAGCTGACAAGAAGAGGAACCCCAACTCTCCCAGTCCTGGTTTTCTTGTAAACAGTGACCTGGAAGTTGTCCTGTGGCACATCAAGAACATGGCAGCATTCCTTCCAATCCAAAATCTGAGCTCCTTTTATGATCAGGTGACCCGCCTGGTGGATGAGGGGAAGGCTGTGGATGTGCTCTACCTGGACTTCAGCAAGGCCTTTGACACCGTCTCCCACAGCATCCTCCTGAGAAAGCTGTCAGCCCACAGCTTGGACAGGAGCACCCTGTGCTGGGTTAGGAACTGGCTGGAGGGCCGGGCCCAGAGAGTGGTGCTGAACGGTGCTGATCCAGTTGGCGGCCGTGGTGTCCCCCAGGGATCAGTGCTGGGCCCAGTCCTGTTCAATATCTTCATTGATGACTTGGATGAGGGAATTGAGTCCATCATCAGCAAGTTTGTTGATGACACCAATCTGGGGAGAAGTGTGGATCAGCTGGAAGGCAGGAGGATTCTGCAGAGGGACCTGGACAGACTGGAGAGTTGGGCTGATCCCAACGGGATGAGGTTCAACATTCCAAGTGCCGGGTCCTGCACTTTGGCCACAACAACCCCATGGGGAGCTCCAGGCTGGGCACAGAGTGGCAGAAAGGGACCTGGGAGTCTGGATTGCCAGGAAGCTGAACAGGAGCCAGCAGTGTGCCCAGGTGGCCAAGAAGGCCAATGGCATCCTGGCCTGGATCAGGAACAGCGTGGCCAGCAGGTCCAGGGAAGGGATTCTGCCCCTGTGCTCAGCCCTGGGGAGGCCACAGCTTGAGTCCTGTGTCCAGTTCTGGGCCCCTCAGTTCAGGAAGGATACTGAGGTCCTCGAACAGGTCCAAAGGAGGGCAACCAAGCTGGTGAAGGGACTCGAACACAGATCCTATGAGGAGAGGCTGAGGGAGCTGGGGGTGTTGAGGCTGGAGAAGAGGAGGCTCAGGGGAGACCTCATCACTCTCTACAACTCCCTGAAAGGAGGTTGGAGCCAGGGGGGGGGTTGGTCTCTTTTCCCAGGCAACTCTCAGCAAGACAAGAGGGCATGGTCTTAAATTGTGCCGGGGGAAGTTCAGATTGGACATTAGGAAGAATTTTTTCACGGAAAGGGTGATCAGACATTGGAACGGGCTGCCTGGGGAGGTGGTGGATTCTTCGTCCCTGGAGACATTTAAAAAGCGACTCGATATGGCACTCAGTGCCATGGTCTAGTGACTGTGGCGGTAGTTGTTCAAGGGTTGGACTCGATGATCTCTGAGGTCCCTTCCAACCCAGCCTATTCTATGATTCTATGATTCTATGATTCTATGAAAATATTGTCCTAGAGCTTGGGATAGCAAAAATCCTACCCGTGGGGAACCTCAGAAAAGGCTTCTCAGCAGGCAGTGGGGCTTTCATTTGGGAGCTCCACTCCATGAGCCTGCTTTTGGCAGAAATAATTTGGAGTAAAAGAAGCAATAAGCCACCAGAATTGTTTTAAAGCCAACAAATGGTGTAAATAAAGAGAGAAGCAAATGTCCTTGAAGAGGCTCTCATCTGCTTGGACATGGCTGTGGCTTTAGGAGGAGTCATTAGGGGTTTAATTAACACCTTTATCAGTGGGAAATTCCCACGTTGTTCTCAAAGGCTGAGTGATGTGTGATTCCCGATTTTTTTGGTGTCTTCAGAGCCTTGGTTAATCCAGGATTTCTTTAAATTACTTGGACAGCAGATTGTTAATTCTGCTGAGAGCAGAGTGCCTGGCAGCAGCCCTCATCCCCCTGATGCTGAGCACCCCAGGACATGACCATGGTTGCAAACAGCATCCTTGGTTTGCTGGATATTTACCTCTTCTCCTTCTAAAGCACCAGCACAGAAGGGATTTTCTCCTCTGGATACCCTGGAAAAAAAATTAATGGCAGAAAATAGAGTTTGCACCACACAGGGAACCTGGAGCTTTTTGGAAAGCAAGGGTGAGCATTAAGATGAAAATGCTGGAGCTTCCTCAGTTGAACTCTGAGGGCTTTTTCTTTCAAGGAATTCTCTTATCTGCTATTTTCCTGCAGATTATGTAAAGGGATCTTTGATGATGCTGTCACCTGGGAGTTGGTTTACCCCTGATCCATTTTGGTCCATTCTGTGGCTTTGCAGAAGAATTCATGCCCTGACTTTTTGCCCTGTTTTGTTGTGTTGGTAGGAAGGGCACTAACCACAGGATGGTCCTTTCCACCTATGCACAAGGTGTGAAACAGAATTAAAACCTTGCAGTCCCCCAAATCTAGGCTGGATCTTTTCTCTGGTTTTCAGATTTTTCAGGAATATCATCCCAATTTCCACAGGAAACAAGTTCAGGCTGTGGCTTCTTGCTAGCAAGTCTAAATTTTTTTTTTTTAAGGTAAAAACCTTTTTTTTTTTTTTTTTTTTAAGAGCAATGTGTGGATTTTCTCACTCATTTTCAGTAGATGCAGGATTTCACCAGCTGATTTCAGCTTGCAGCAGACTGACTCATCTCACAAAGGTGATTTTAGAGCTTCTCATCTCTGAAGGGTGAAGAACTGAGAGATTCAGGGTCTCTCAGAAGCCAGAAGCAGCATTACAAACGTGGAATTAACCCAGATGCCTTAACTCTGACCCTTTCCCATTTGCCAGAGTTCTCAAGCTTTTGTGTTTAAGAAAGATGGCATGGGACATAATTTTTTATATGGTTGATTGACAGTCCAAGTGTGCTGTGTTATTTTTATTGCATCCCCAGTATAATAAATTCTCTTCAGAAGTAGGGATGTAGGAACATAAATACATCTTATTTGCCTGCTAAAGTTAAGACAGGAGAAGACATTCTTCATGTAACATCTGTAATATGACAATTTAAATTTTATTTCCTCCTTTGAGATGCCTGCACAGTAAACTTTGAAAAACATTATTTATGGAATTTGGTGTAATACAATCACCATTATTGTAAGGTCACAATTCTTCTGTGCATTCAAAGAAGTTCTAAGGGTTTTTCCTTTTTTTTTTTTTTTTTTTTTGTTTTAATTGTGCCTCTGGGATTTTGAAATGGAAGTGCTGGGGTGTTTTTCAAGAACTGCATATAAGGATTCCTGGAAGATAAAGGAAAGATCATTTCCATGTTTATGGGTTGCATTTTTAAATGGATGGGGACCATGAGCATGATCCTGGACAAGAGGAACCAGCACTGTTCTCCCAGGCAATGGGATTTTCCTTATTGGAGACACTGGAAAATCCATCCCTAACAATGCACATAATGCATTTTTATGAGTAAAAAAATCCAGGATGTGTCTGGATTCAGGACAAAATGCTGCAGCAGGGATCAGATCCATGGGGTATTGGGTTAGTGCAGTGGTGTTTTGGAAGCAGGGTGGCTCCTCTGAGAAGCTGCTGGAAGCTCCCCTGATCCCAATCCATGTCCCTCTTCTGAGCAGATCTGGGAATCTGGATGAGAATCTGCCAGGAACATATTCAAGAAAGGGAAAATGTGAGAATCTGCCAGGAACATATTCAAGAAAGGGAAAATGAAGCTACAGAAATACAAGAAAAGGACCTGCAGGGTAGAGGAGGGGAGGAAGTGAGAGGAAAATGCCAAAGACACCGAGGTCAGTGAAGAAGCAGAAATTTCCCTGCGTGGTGGAACAGTCCTTGAAGGACCCTGGTGAGGTAAATGGGGATTTGTAGCCCTTGAAATGTCACAGGTGGGCAGATAGGAAGCTGCAGCCTGTGCAAGATCAAAGAGAGGGGAAAATGTGGATCTGCAGCCACGGAGGACCCCGTGGCAGAGGAGGTGACTGCTCCTGGAGCATCCCTGACTCTCTGGGGAGCCCAGGATGGAGCAGTTCCTGAGGGACTGCATCCCATGGGAGGGACTTAGAGGGGTTGGGGAAGGACTCTGTCCCATGAGATGGACCTTGCAGTGGAGCTGGGGAAGAATGTCAGGAGTCCTCCCCCTGAGGAAGAAGGAGAAGCAGAAACACCACATGGGGAACTGACCCTAAACCCCCCTGCCCCATCCCCTGTGACACTTTGGGGGATGCAAAGGGTCCCTGGCTTGGTCAAGCAAAGGGTCCCTGACTTCTCTTATCCCCAGATCATGATAAAGAACACATGGGCCATTAAACACCTTGCATGGTCATATGTTTTTGATGCTGTTTTGTTTTTTTTTTTCTCTGGCTTTTTTCTTCAATAGCGGAGACCAAACTGATTGTACAGAAGAATTCTCCTCACTTTGTGTTCCTGTTTTGGAATTCTGGCATAATTCACCCCCAGCAAGTTTGGCTTTTTAGTTGTTAGCACACAGACCAGCTGTTGTTCTACCTTCTTATTCACTCTCCTGTGCAAGGCACAGCCCAGGCACTAGAAAAATCAATGTTTAAGTGGGAGTGAATATGAAAAATTTTCTTACTGTAATACAGGGACTAAAAGACAAAGGAGGAATGTCTTTGCCAGGGATGACATGTGAGTAAATCACTGTGGCTTATTTTGATACCACTGACATTTTTCATAAAAAAACCCCCACTTTCTCCTAGGAGCCAAAGAGATCTGCCAGCAGAGAGGGAAGAGTGTACAAACGAAGCATAAATCTACATCCCTGAGGGATGACAGAGGTGTTGATAATTTCAGTGCCTGGGGGGGGAGTGAGCAGTTCTGATGTAAAAGGTGGAGGAGTGAATCCCAGGCTGAGATGATCTTGGAGCTCAAAATATGATCACAGTGATGCAATCATGGAATAGCATCAGCAAGCTGCAAAGCATGAGGAGTGTGGAAAACAGAATATTCTGATATGGCAGTGTGCCTGGTCCCAGCTATGTGTCTAAAAATATGGCTTACAGGTCTCTTTTAGGAGAATAATAATGACAAAAAAGGGTTTGTCTTTTAAAGATGACAGTGCAGGTAATACCTTGGTACTGATGCAGTGAAAGGTCATGGAGCTGTGAGGTAGCAAATCACTGGATTTAGATTTAGCCATAGGAAGCTCCTTAATTTAAGTTAAAAGATAGTTTCTGGGATTTTTTTCCTCTAATTTCTGCTTAGATTCTTAGAAAGCTTTTAAAATGTAAAATTTAAATGTCTTTATGAACCTGCCTCTTCCTTTGGTATCTTAGAGCAGTGATTTTTAGCCTGTTTCTCTCTATATTTTTCTGAAGCAGATATGTGAAGGCAACCCAGAAAACCAAGCTCCAGGAGGCCAACCTTAACTGGAAATACCAGTTTCTTCTTATTGCAAAATATTTAGGGACTCTGGAAAATATTGAGCTGCCCTAAGGCTGTGTTAGAGCTGAGCACTGCTCTCCATACCCTCACCTTAATCTTAAGAAAAGTGAGGAACCACACCCTGAGGACTGGAAAACTCAAATTATCTTCTGTCCATCCTGCAGAGGACAGGTTGGAATTTTATTTCCTTCAGGACAAACCCTGGCACAACCATCTCAGGCAGTGAAGTTACCACTGCAACCCATGAGAAACTTGGATGGAATCGAGAAGATTTTCAGTCGTGGTGTTTCAGGGAAGAACATCTCCCAAGGGAGAGAATCCAGCTGGGGGTTGTAACTCAGAGAAAAGAGCAATGATGCTGTTAAATCATTAAAAATTGCCCTCTCCTTCCTAGGGGTTGCAGGAAAATCTGGTTGGTTATGGTTAGCAGGGCAAGGTCTCCATGCTCGTGGTGGTCTCCTACCTCATTTCTCTTAGAGAGGTTTTATTTTCAGGGCTTAACCACCACCCTGAGATCCCTGTATGAATGCTGACAGATTTCTGGCTTCTTTGAAAGAGAGGTGGAATTTTTTCCCTGGCATCAGGATGTGTATCCAGTGAATGGAAACTCCTGCAGGAATTAGGAGCAGTTACCAACTTCCCAGCACCTCCCAGCAGGCACCAGTTATAAGAAAGAAAAGCACAAGAGGGTGACCTCAGGGCTAGAACTATGTTTTTTTCTGACTCACTTTATATTATTGCCCTCTCCCTGCCTTTAAAATCAACTCCATCCTGGCACACAATGGGTAATTTCTTGTTGATTCACCTTTTGTAGAGAATCTGCAGGAAAAAAAGTGGCATCAAGGGCTTTAAAAGATCCTTTAACCCCTAATCCACATAAGCATCTAGAATCATGCTGCAAAAGGAGCCCCTGTGGACAAAAATCTATATGATATGACCTTCAAAAAGCCTCAAATTGTCTAAATAGGTGAAGAATCACTCACATGAGACTCCACAAGGATTCAGAAATATTCTGTGTTTCTACAGGCAACGTTCTTAAAGCCCCCTCAAAAGCAATTCAACCTGGAAAACCTGGTGTTTGATGTTTGACCTGTTTGTAATTTCATTTTATATTTTTACTGGCAATATTTTCTGCTAGGGTAGGCAAGAAGGTGACCAAGATTTTGGCTCTGAGGAGACCTTATTGGAGCCTTCCAGAATCTGAAGGGGCTACAGGAAAGCTGGGGAGGGATTTTTTAGGATGTCAGGGAGTGATAGGACATGGGGAAATGGATTCAAACTAGAGGAGGGGAGGTTTAGTTTGGAAGTTAGGAAGAAATTCTTCACCATGAGGATGGTGAGACCCTGGCACAGGTTGCCCAGAGAGGAGGTGGAAGCCCCATCCCTGGAATTTTTTAAGGCCAGGCTGGATGGGGCTCTGAGCAACCTGATCCGGTGGGAGGTGTCCCTGCCCATGGCAGGGGGGCTGGAACTCTGTCCCTTCCAATCCTGAGAATTCTATGATTCCATGCCCTTGTAAAATGCCTCTCCCAAGCTTTCCTGTAGCCCCTTCAGGTACTGGAAGGTGTTCCAAGGTTTCCCCAGATGGAGCCTTTTTTTTTTTTCCAGGCTGAAACCCCCCAACCCTCTCAGCCTGTCTCATAGCAGAGCTGCTCCAGCCCTCTCTGATCATCTTTGTGGCTCTCCTCTGGATTCTCTCCAAGACCTCCATGTCCTTGTCTTGGGGACTTCAGAACTGCTCCCAGCAGCTGGGATCTCACCAGAGCAGAGTAGAGGGGACAAAAAATCACTTCCCTTAATCTGCTGGCCACACTTCTTTTAATACAAGGACAGGGTTGGCTTTCTGAGCTGTGAGCTCACATTTGCTCCCTCATTCTGGTTCTCCTCACCCAACTCCCCCAAATCTTTCTCCTTGGGGCTTTCCTCAATCTATTCCCCACCCAACCTGGATTTGTGCCTGGAATTGCCCCAGTCCATGCCCAGGACCTTGAACTTGGCCTTGCTGAACTTCAGTTGTCTTCATTAGCTACAGGCTGATGGAAATTCAGATATTTTGGAAAAACTGAGAGGGGTTACCAGTGCATTTCTTGAATCACAGAGAAATGCAGCACTGCCTACGTGGTTAAAAGGTTCCTTATATTTTTAAGCAGGAACTTGTCTCACTTCTGACTGCTTGTTTGCATGATAATGTAGTTGTTAGTTATTTTCTGAAGGTTTCCTGTACTTAGATGAACCTCAGATAGAAGAGAATGGTTAATTAGCCAAACTAACGAGACTAGAGATCAGTGCAGAGCTAAAGAGGTTTCAATAAAGCAAAAAACTCATGGAATGAGCCAACACCAAGGAATTGTGTTAACCCTTAAAGAGTCTTTGTGTTTCCATCCAGAGATGGAAAGAGACCCATTTTCTGAATAAGAGCATTGACACAGGGGATGGTGATGTCCATGCAAGAATATTTTTGACAAGGGCTGCTGGGTGGGCAGGTTTCCCACTGGAAACAAACCAGTTTTTTTCAAGAGCCTAAAGTTTCCCATGGGAAAGCAGACGGAGCAATAGGCTGCAGGATGCTAATGCATTTTTTTCTTGTAGAGGTAGAGGGAGGATCACATGAATCATATCAGATTCTAAAAGCAAGACAATTTTAAATATGTATTAAAAAAAGGTTTCTCTTTCTGTGTGAAGTTCAGGCAGCTGAGGTTTATTGTTCACCCAAACACATGATGAGGGTCAAGTTGCTTCTGGCTCTCCCCTTTGCTGCCTTGGTCATCACAAGGCATCAGGCACAAATGTATATGTTTAAAAAATAATATTAATTTAAAAAATCTGCACTGCTGTGGGCTGCAGTGCCAAGGGAACAAGATATTGATTTACCCAAATCTCAGTGATTTGCAATGAAAAATTATCAGGCTGAACCTTTGCCTTCCTCTTACAATTCTTACACTGGTATTTTATTTTCTCTTCTTTTTATTAAGCCTGCTTTTGAAAAACAGAACAGGTAAGAAGGGGGGAAAATGGCCCAGGGGTTAATGCTGTGCTTTGTTGTGCTGCTATCACATCCTTTTTTCTTATCTGCTTAGAAAGAAAAAAAAAAAAGGTGAAACACAATCAAAGGGCTGGTCTTTATGTAACACCTTATACCTTGGAAAAAACTCCATCAGTTATGTGCAAAGCTTTACTAGGACTAATGTTTAATTCTGCATTTACCCACAAGGGCACACAGCTCATTGATTTAAGTACCAGCTGTATAGAATTTTGACTTTTCTCTGGGGGCCTTAAAACTTTGGAGCCAGCTCTGGAGAGGTGAGTGGGAGCTTCTTGGATGAATGGAGTGACAAAGCCTGAATGAGTGCTAAAGAAGATGTAAAAATATCTGAAGGAGGAAAAACCACAGGAGGGTGTCACAGTCTAACACTGGCCCAGCAATTAAACCAAATAACAGATGCTCAAAATTAATCCCCCTCCCCTCCCTGATAAAGAAAGGAGAGAGAAGAAGGGAGAGAGACTGATGGGTTGGAAACTAAACTACACAGCTTTCATGAAACAGGAATGAGAAATAGGAAAAATTACTAAATCTATACAAATATCCAGGAAAATGGATCCCAGGTTCCTCCCCCCTTTTCCCCCAAGAACTCTCCCATCCCCACCCAGGCTGCAGGGCAGCCCTGGGAAAGTCCAGGCTGGACTCCTGGGCTCAGCAGCAGTGGGGAGCTGGAGGCAGGAACACACAGATTCAGGCTGGCATGGAGCAGGAGCACAGGCAGAGGAAGGGATGGAATCCTCCCAGGATGCCCAAGCAAACAGGGAACAGGTGAAGAAAAGGGAAGCAGGAAGGGCTTTGACCCTGGTGATCCCTCCGATTTCTCCTGAGGATGAGGTGGATGGGATGGAATCCTCTGTTTGGTCAATTCTGGCCATTTCTCTTGTCTGTTCCTCCCCAAAGGAGGGCTGCAGCTGGGACCTCTTGCCTCCTTTTCTCCTTGCAGAGGGCCAAATGTTCCTCAGAGCTGAGCAGTGGCCTTGGTTCTGCACCCCATTCTCCAGCTGGAACTCTAAACATCGAGTGGGATCAGTCCCAGCAGCAGACACTGCCTGAGAAACTTGCTGTTCATTTCAGCAAGTGCAGCTCCTTCCAAGAGACTCAGCTGAAAGCAAAAGTCCAAGACAGAAAATCACCTTTATCCTGGCCCAAACCAGGACAGAGGGGAATTGGAGCTTTGTAGAATTACTGGGACTGCAGCAGCCAGGTGATTAATTGAACATGGTGATTAATTGCTGTGTTTGTGTTAAATGTCTTCATAATGACCACAAGTTAGGAGATTTTTCTACTTTAAATCACTGGGGGAGAAGCAATAATGTCCATACAAGTTGTGTTAATTGCAGTGCAAGTTAATAACCCCCTACCTGAGTTCATCACCTCACAGAACCTTCTGGTAGAAGTGTTTTGGTCATTTCTTCACCTGAATAGATATAAAATATTGATCCATGAGTTTAAAAAAAACACAACACAGCACCTGGGCCCTGCTCCACTCAGCTGACTGCATTTTCATGATGGATGGGACAGCAATATTATTGATGAGGATATTTTAAAGGACAACCCATAGCAACCAAGCATAAAGATGCAGGGTGGGAAACAATGGTGATGGAGCAGAAAGCAAATGCAGTGCAAGAGGCTTGGAATCACCAGATTCCTTACATCAAGGGTTATTCATGTGCTTTTCAATTGCTAATGTTTTAAAAGTCAAAGTGAGGTGTAGCAGTGATGTTATATTAGCAGGAGGGAAACTGAGGCAAGGAGCCAAATGGATAATTTGGCTCTTGAATCCTCCATTTGTAAGGGAGGAAAAAAAAATCAATGGATATGACTATTAATAGAAAGCATCTTTGCATGAACTTGGGGATGAATTTTTAAATCCTCTAAAGTAGAAAAACTCAAAACCTCAAAAAATAGTGAAGCAATAGAAAGATCTTATAACATTTCCACCTTTCTAGATCTCCCCTGTCTCACTGCTTTGTACATGATCAGCTCCTGTTAGAGAAGAATCTTTAATACAAACCATAATTATTGAGTCCACTGCTTCTCTCCTTTCAGTTCTGAACAGCACTTAAACTCTAAGCAAAATATTCAAACTTGAGTAAAAGATTTCCAAGGTTAGAGAATCAATGGGCACCATAAGTAAAGTCTGTGAATTTTTTATTCTTTGACATTTCACTTTCATTCCTTCCCATTACCCCTCATGCTTTCTCTGAAATAATTATTGGAGAAGGCAAATAGTTGGCCTCAGAGGGAAGATACTGGAACAGGACACAAGGGTTGAGGGTCCAGAAGCACAAGGACACAGGTGTAGGGCAAATATCCTTTATATTTTCCCTGATCCATTCCAACACCTACTGCTAACCCGATGACAATAGGATGATTCATTTCTCCTCTTAAAGTTTTATGGAAAATGATGTGCAAACCAAAACTGAACAAATATGAGCCCATTTCAGTCTAATTTTAAGTGGTGCTGAGTTAGCACATAATGAATCACTAAAAATCAACATGAAATTATAGCCTGGAATAGAAATCTTTCTTTGCTTCCAGAAACAGATGCCAAGGAGAAGTGAGAAGTTTTGGGGAAAAGCATGGATTCAACTCAATGATGTCAGGGAAAAATGAAGTTGCTGGAAGTAGATAGAGGAGTTAAGACCATCATTTCCTTTTGGATGCCAATTTTAATTGCATTACAACATCCATAAAAGTTATTTTGCACCCTTTGCCCAGGAAAAAAATCAAGAAATTCTTGGGGATGGATTAAATGGCAATGGTGGTGCCTCTCAACCAGGCAAAAATCTGAAGAGCTTCAAGTTGCTTCTCTCCCTTGACTGTGGAAATGTCCCTCTGTGTGCAAAGAAATCTTTTGTTTCATAATTCAGGATTATCACTTCTCTCATGTCTAGGCTGCTGCAGAACTCTTTAACTGACCTGAAGCTGTGATAATAAATGGGCTGGGACATTATAAAATGTGCTGCATTTTCAAGGAAAGGAATAAAACAAAATGAAAGAGAAGCCTGGTTTTCCAAACCTTGATGGGTTTTCAGGAGTAATAGAAAATTAAACCAAAAAAAAATAAGCATCAGGCAATTTGGGGAAAAATTACTCATTTTGCTTCCTACAAGTGAAAAAAAAAAAAAAACAATTTTTTGCTGCTCAAATAAACTGTTGTTTGGATGGGGAAAAAAGTTTTAAAGAAATTAAAAAGGTTACCACTCAAATTAAAGACAGGCTTAATCTACCAATCTCCAGCAGTGGTAATAATAATTTTTCATCCTGGCAGAATACTCAAGGTGATATCAGCCCAAAGGGAGACTTAGCCACAATTTATTTTGTGTTTTACTGTTCTTTCTTTTTGCTGCTGGGCTTCAGATCCTTTTGCAGCTGGACTCAGCATCTTCTGTTCTCATTTGGATGGAAGTTGAAAGGAGAAAAAAGGAGAAAAAATTTGAGTTCCCTAAAGCTTAGAGAGATGCAGTGGAGTATGAATGGATGCTGGAAGGCAGGTCTGAAAGAGAAGTTTGCATGACTGATATTCCCTTTTCCATCAGAAACGTGCTCAGGAAATGGATTCCAAAAAGTGTGCTTATGGAAATGTGACTTTTCTTACTGGGCTGAAATTTCTTTTCCCTTGGAAAAATGTAAAAGTCTTTGCAAATAAGCAAAGGATAGGGCAGAATGCTATGTGCTGTTTAAGTGTCCATTGATCTGACACTAAGGAGCATCATTTATCACTTTGGCTTGTCAAGGATTGTTTTTTTTTGTTTTTTTTCTATCTGATAGGTTTCAGCTCCCAATCCACAGTATATAATTTCTTCTCCTGTAAGGGATGACAATTGCACAGATTCTCAATAAAAGTTGGATGCAGTGTTTTGTGTTCAAGGTAATGAAGCCAGATCTGGAGAAATTGACCTGGCTGTAATGAGAAGGATATTTATTTTAGCACGAGGTGGTTTGTTTGTGGACCAACCTCCGATTGCTGCTTTAAGGATTTGCACACTGTATTTCTGCTTGAAAGCCCCAATCAACACAGCAAAACAATGGAAAATGCAGCAATTCAAAAGCTTGGAAATCATGTTTTAAATATGGCTACTGAGCCATCTGTAAGAAACAAGCAAATAAATTCCCAAAGAAACATCATCAGGTAAGAAGTTAGAATTTATATTGAAAGAGAGATCCAGTGAAGAGTAATAATTATCAATGTTTTAGTAATCACAGCTGTGTTTGTGCAGAAGGAGATATAATTCATGGTATTACTTTATACCTTTTGAATAACCAGTCCTGGCATGATAGAATATTTTAAGAGTTTAGCCTGGGTTTGTTTTTACTTTTCAGTAAATCAGAGTATAGAATCCTAGAATCGTCTGGGTTGGAAGGGACCTCAGAGATCATCAAGTCCAACCCTTGATCCACTCCCACTGCAGTTCCCAGCCCATGGCACTGAGTGCCACATCCAGGCTCTTTTGAAATATCTCCAGGGATGGAGAATCCACCCCTTCCCTGGGCAGCCCATTCCAATGTCTGAGCACCCTCACTTGTAAAGAAATTCTTTCTAATGTCCAACCTAAACCTCCCCTGGCACAACTTGAGACCTCTTGTGCCCTCTTGTCTTGCTGAGAGTTGCCTGGGAAAAGAGCCCAACCCCCCCCTGGCTCCAACCTCCTTTCAGGGAGTTGGAGAGAGTGATGAGGTCTCCCCTGAGCCTCCTCTTCTCCAGACTCAACACCCCCAGCTCCCTCAGCCTCTCCTCATAGGATCTGTGCTCGAGTCCCTTCACCAGCCCAGTTGCCTTCTTTGGACCTGTTCCAGGACCTCAATCTTCTTCCTGAGCTGAGGGGCCCAGAACTGGACACAGTACACAGGACTTGAGGGGTGTCATCTGGATGTTCATCTCTGATGAATATTTTGGATGTTCTGAAGGGAGCTGGGGAGGGACTTCTTAGGATGTCAGGGACTGATAGGACATGGGAGAGTGGTTTCAAACTAGAGGAGGGGAGATTTAGATTGGAAGTTAGGAAGAAGTTCTTCACCACCAGAGTGCTGGCACAGGTTGTCCAGAGAGGAGGTGGAAGCTCCATCCATCCCTGGAAGTTTTTAAGGCCAGGCTGGATGGGGCTCTGAGAAACCTGATCTGGTGAGAGTTGTCCCTGCCCATGGCAGGGGGGTTGGGGTGAGATGATCTTAAAGGTCCTTCCAACCCTGAGAATTCTGATTCTATCATCTCAGCTTCAAACTGCTGCCTTCAGAAAGTTTCCTGTGCTGATGTGCAGATAAAGGGCGTTTGCAGCAAGCAATAGAAATTCTCTTTACTAAAAAATCCAGACTGAGATAATGTTTGAACTGGAAACATCAAAGTTTCAGTGCTCGATACCAGTCTCTAAGTTTGGATTTTGTGTCTAAGCTTCCATTATAGATAGAAAAACCTCTACCACACAGAGACACAGCATCTCAGAGGGGAATTAATTCAACTCCAACTTGGCTGCCCACACCTGATGCCATTTGCTGCAGAGCTTGGTATCAAACCACTTCTCTGGGACTGGCTCCTTCAGGAGACATTGTCCTTCTGAAGTAAGAACTGGGGACTAAAATGAAATTAAATTCTTATGTTGAGGCAGTTCTATTGCACATGTTGAGGTTTAGCTGAATTTCTCTCCAAACACTACTGAGTTCACCCACCTGTGACAGTAAGGGGACTCTGGATGCTTAGTGACAGTGGACAAGTCATCTGTCTCTTAATCTTCAGATGAATTCCCCTCCTCAAGTCTCTACTGAAAGATTTCTAGCAATGGATAATCACCATTTTTTTATCTTACTCACAATTTAAATTTGTCTACTATAACTTTTTAATATCTGAATGGAAATAGCTGATAAATTCCATAGTATAATTGTAAGTATAATATAATATAATATAATATAATATAATATAATATAATAATATAATATAATATAATATAATATAATATAATATAATATAATATAATATAATATAATATAATTAATATAATATAATTAATATAATATAATATAACATAATATAATATACTTTTAACCTTTCCATATACTGTGTTCAAGTTACAGTGTTCTCCTGGTGATGCACTGCCTGTCTGGTCCTGAAATTCTGGCTTGCAGCCATCATGGGAATAATTTTAAAAATTATTATTATTGTGATTTTTTTTTTCTTGTGATATAGGCTACCTAGGCTGGTTGCTTCTGTCAGATGTTTTGATGTTAGAGAATTATTTTTGGCAAGGTGGAATTATTCAGCAAAATTGAGGCTTTCCCTGGGAAATGAGGGTGTTGGTTTAGTTGAAAATTGTGGTAGGAGCAGATTGATAGGGTCAGCAGCCTTTAAAACATAAATTAGCTGTTCCTAACAGAGGTTCTGGAAAACACCAGATGAACCACATCATACAATTGCTTCTTTTTCTCTGTTAAGTGTGAAAAAAGCCAAGGGATGAGATGATAGGCATCTGATATCAACCTCAGGATTTTTCTCCAGTTCAGAAATCTCTCTTTTTCTGTTTCAATTGATGAAACCCAGGGGATTTAAACACCAAGCTCTTACTAAAATACTATACAACATTCAAAGTACAAAAGATGCTTTCTTTTGTAGTCAGGGATAGCACACTGAAAACTTCCCAAGACGTGGCTGTAGAAATGACTGTTATGTGTGACAAAAAAAGTGGCAACTGAGTGACTTCAAACTGGATTAGGATAAAACATGGATGCTCTTCAGTATTTTTGATGGTTACTGCTTTGGAGTATAAAAGGTCTCCTCATAGTCCCTTATAATTCCTCACCTGGTGAAAGGACAATCCAAATGTTAAGAATTCCACTAAAATAAAAATTTGGATTGCAATGCAGCATTTAATTTCTTTCCTGTGCTCTCAGGTCTCACCCAGACCTAGAAATATCAACTAATAACAATCTGTGACAAAATAAATCTCAAGCATTTGGTTCACTAAAGTCTTAGTTTGGCTTTTGAATGTCTTGATTACAGAATCAAGTGTATTTTATTGCACACATCACATGATTGGTCTTAGATGTCTCAAACATTTTCATTTTTGAGATCAACCAAACCCAGACTTTTCAAGTTGCAACCTCACTGTATTTCAAAGCAGGAGGTAAAAGAAAAATATTTTTCAACTTTAATATCATGATCCTACCTAAGCATATTCTAAGTGAAACTTTCAGTTTGGTTGTGGTTCGATATTTAAACTTAAGCTTAAAATTCAACTTAAGTTTAAATATTTATATTAAGAAGAATATATATATTTATATATGCATATAAATATATATATATAAGAAATTCTTTAAACCAAATCTAATTTTAACTTTATTTAAATCTAATAGGCAGGTACTTAACCTAGACACAGCCTGCTGAGTCTTGGCCTTTAGGAATCAAGTCTGAAGATCTGGTTTGAGACACTGGTACTAGAGAAGACCTTGCAGCAATTAAGTCTAAATCCTGATTCTGACACAAACTTTCCCTTTACAGGAACTCCATCTATTTACTTTGATAAAATAGGACAATAATTTCATGTAGTGTTTGCATTTGAATAGTACAAACCTTCCTTAACACATTTCCCAGCACCAAAACCCAAGCAGATTTCTACCAGAAGTGCATCGTTAGCATATGCATATTTTTCTTTAGTATATGCATATTTTTTCAGCATGGTATTAAAAGAAAAGCAGTATAATTGCAGTGCCTAACACTTGCTGAATGCCAAAGCCAAGTTACACTTTGGCAGGTAAATACAAATGCTTCAATTGCAAAATTAACCCATGCATCATGGTAGTTTTCAAGATTTATGATGAAGAGCTGAGCTTCTCCATCCCAGAGAGTGGTACCCTCTGCTTGGGCAGATGTTGGGCAGAGCTTGGGCACAGCTTCAGACTGATTTCTACAGTGCAGGAGAATGTGGAGTTCAGTCATTTACTCCTGATAGTGTTAATTATGGCTGATAAGTGATCAGGAACATGATGGGTTTGTGGGAGGTGAACCTGAGGCCAATATCAAGTGGTCTTTGCAGAAGATGCTCCTCTCAAGCAGAGGACAAGGGCAATTTAGCTGGAGCTTTGTGTTTTCCTGGGGGATGTTGTCTTCCCACAAATGATGCTTTGCAGATAGATGGATTAGTGTTGTGCATGAGCTTCCTCTCATTTAATAACAAACATTTCAAAGACTGGTGGCAAAATTAAGTTTGGGATGGATCCATAGAGTTAGGACACAAGAAGTCATTAGGTAGGTGTCACAAAATAGATGAAGTAAGGCAAACAGACTGTGCTGAAGATATGGGTGTCCTGTAAATACATAATGGTTTCACTTCTTAGCTTTTTTTCAGTGTTGAGATTTGGTCTTCTCCTCTGTAAAGTTGGGATGTGCATCTTGCTGTTGTAGAAACTTCCTGAATTCCAGTGTCCTCTTGGGCTGGGTGCTGGACAATGTGTATGCAAGGTCTCTCTTTTTCTAAGAGAACTGTAGAAATAAAAAAATACAGAATATCAAGTAATAAAGAAATAAATGGAGATTGTGTTGCTTGCTGGGATAATAATAAATATAAATTATTGGAAGAAAACTTTAGTCCTGAGGGTAAGCAGCAGCACAAGTTGTGTTGCAAGCATCTCACTGTCCTTTCATTCAGAAGAACCTCTGAGTTTAAGCAACAAATTCCAGCCAGAAGGCTCCATATTTTATTAATCATTGTCTTCTGATGATGGTTCTCTTGACTTTTTCCTAGCTACAGATCAAATAAATTCAAAAACTTTATGATCTGCTGAAACAAACCCAAGTTTTCCTTGGGAGTGACTCTTACTGAGTAAAAAGAAGTGGTAAAAGCAGCTGAATTTTGATTGATTTCTGCTGATCAGCTCCATAGATTGCTCATGATCTGGTATCCAGGTTCACAGAGAATAAAAAGCAGCTCTAGGGTGACAAAATATAATCTCCCAGTACAAATACCTGACTATTTCATTTTAAGTATGTTTTAGCATTCCAACTGACTGGTCCCATAAGCTTCAGAGAAGTTATAGCTACTTGGGATTCTAGAGCAATACTCACAGACTTAATAAGACTGTCTTGGGGACTAATGAATTATTTAAAGACTGCATAAAGAAAATGTAACCTATGCATTTCAAGTAGGAAAATCCATTTTAAAGTCATCGTTCTGCCATCTTTATCAATCTCACAAGATTTTCCCCTCATATATTGGTATTTTGTTTGTCTAGGCTGAAAGAATTTGGAATGGGAAGCTTTGTCATTTAATTTAGGGCAGTACTTTGGTATGCATAAATTTATATTGATAATACACCTATTATCTTTTGTTCTGTGTATTTATTCTCTCTTTTAACAATGAAGTTTGTTCATACAAAATTGGAAAGAATGACATATAGAAGCTACACACCCACGTGGAACTTGCATAGAGGTGTAAATTATTGTGGGGTTTTTTTTTGTCTTTTCCTGGAGTTAACTTTGACCATGACTATCAAAATGCTTTTTTTTTTTTTTTTTTTTTTTGCATAATGATAGGTTTGAATCTAGAATGATTAGAAATGATACTGTATGGATATAAAACCAAGTAACCAAGTAACATCTTGAGAGGTCAGAATCCTCTTCTGACTTGAGCATGGAGGACTGAAGGAGGAAGAGGGAAAAAAAAACAGGAATCAAAAACTTCTGAATACTGTGATGTCTGGACAGGCATGAAACTTAATGAAAATCTGGGCTCTGATCATGCAGATCTTAGACCTGTTCAAAGAAGCTGAACCTGAGCTGGAGAGAAAGTTCTGAAAGTGAAGGGAAAAAAAAAGAAAATTCCATATTGCAATCTGAGATTAAATCACCCGGGGCATTTATTCACAAGCAGGTAATGACATCCTTTTTTTTTTATGCTTTAGAAGTTGTTACTATTTGCAAAACCTTCACAACCTCCCCTAATAATGTTCTCATCTCATGAAGTAGCTAAAGATGGTAACAACATTCCTGGAGCTAGACATGGTTGTTCTCTTACATCCCCTTTGGATCCTCTTCACTGACAGAATTTGTGCAATATTCTACACATTTTGTGACTTATAACATGTCAGTTATGATGCAGGAAAGTATCATGGAAGATAAAAAGACAATGGTCTGGTTTATTAGAGGGAAATAATCACATCACCTCATTTTTATTTAGTTTTAAAATTAACTCTTCCCTGCTCCATGTGTGCCCCTACCTGGTGGTGTGTGTGGGATTAAGTGACCTCTCTTCAACCCTTTTTTTCCCCCTTCCCATCTCCATGGTGAAGTCACTGCAGGATGTGTGTGTCTTGAAACCTCTTTGCTACTGCCAAGGGAGGGAGTGGAGGAGGAAGAGGCAGAGCCTGGGGCTGTGTTCATATTAGAGGGAGCTGAAACAAGGCTGGGGAACAAGACCCCTAAGGAACCCTGAGGCACGGTGTGGTTACTGTGGGACAGGTTATTTTCCATGGGAAAGCTGTTGGGAATCTGGTTCTGGTGCTGGGAGAACAGAATAAGTCCTCTAAGTAGGAGGCACAGGCACATGGATCAACTGCCCTCTGGGTGAAAAACCTTTTCCTGACATCTCACCTAAAACCTCCCCTGATTCAGCTTCCTGCCATTTCCCCAAGTCCTCTCTTGGGTCACAGGAGTGAAGAAATCAGAACCTGCCCCATCTCTTCCCCTGGTGAGGAAGCTGTAGCCTGCACTGAGGTCACCCCTCAGCCTCCTTTGCTCCAGTTGAACATTCCAAGTGATCTCAGCTGCTCCTCAGAAGCCATCCCTTCCAGACCCTTCAACATCCTTGTGTCTCTCCTTTGGATGCTCTTCATTAGCTTGATGTATTTTTTATTTTGTGGTGCCCAAAACTGCAGACAAAACTCAAGGTGAGGCTGGACCAGTGCAGAGTGGGGCAGTCACCTCCTTTTACCTGATGTCTCCCTGTCCTTGATGCACCCCAGGCCATGGTTGTCCCTCCTGGCTGCCAGGGCACTGGAATTTTTTGTGATTATTGGTATTGGTGGAGTTTTGCAGGGGATTAGGTACAATGTAAGAAGCAGCCCAGTGAGGAGGATGCTGAAAGCAAAACGTAGCATGGGGGATGTGATTGTAGAGCTGTTTTCATTTATGGGTGTGCAAGTTGTAGTGAAGTTGGTTTGTACAAGGAGAGCTCTTCAAGTGCTTTAGATTGCAGTGAATGAGGTAGCTAAAAGGCTTAATAAGAGTGCTCAGACATTTAGGTCTGGAGAGGTGTTTAGGTTTTCAATGATTAGGTGTCAGGGTTTAACACTGCCCCAGCAATTAAACCAAACACCAAATGCTCTCTATTAATGCCCCTCCCCTCCCTGATAAAGAAAGGAGAGAGAATAAGGGAGAGAGACTGATGGGTTGGAAACTAAACTACACACCTTTAATGGAACAGGAATGAGAAATAGGAAAAATTATTAAATATATACAAATATACAGGAAAATGGATACCACATTCCTCCCTCTTTCCCCCAATAGCTCTCACGTCACCACCCAGGCTGCAGGGCAGCCCTGGGAAAGTCCAGGCTGGACTCCTGGGCTCAGCAGCAGTGGGGAGCTGGAGGCAGGAACACACAGATTCAGGCTGGCATGGAGCAGGAGCACAGGCAGAGGAAGGGATGGAATCCTCCCAGGATGCCCAAGCAAAAACAAGGAACAGGGGAAGAAGGGGAAGCAGGAAGGGCTTTGCCCCTGGTGATCCCTCCAATTTATCCTGAGGATAACCAGACACTCAGTGCAAAAAAAAAAAAAAAAAACAAATTGCAGAAAGTTTGGGGCAAGAGTAATTTGGAGTAGGTCCCTGTTAAGCTCAGGGAGTTTTCAGCTCTGAGCCCTTACTGGAGCAGGATTTGAAGGTTTTTTCCAAATTCTTGGTTCCTGTGTGTCACAGTTTAACACTGGCCCGGCAATTAAACCGAGTAACAGATGCTCTCTATTAATCTCTCTCTCCTCCCTGATAAGAAAGGAGAGAGAATAAAGGAGAGAGACTGATGGGTTGGAAACTAAACTACACAACTTTAATGAAACAGGAATGAGAAATAGGAAAAATTATTAAATATATACAAATATACAGGAAAATGGATACCACATTCCTCCCTCTTTCCCCCAATAGCTCTCACGTCACCACCGAGGCTGCAGGGCAGCCCTGGGAAAGTCCAGGCTGGACTCCTGGGCTCAGCAGCAGTGGGGAGCTGGAGGCAGGAACACACAGATTCAGGCTGGCATGGAGCAGGAGCACAGGCAGACGAATGGATGGGATCCTTCCAGGGTGCTGGGGTGAAGGAATGGAAGCAGGAAAGGCAGGAAGGGCAGGCAGCCGGAAGCTGGAAATCTGGCTTGGCCCTCGTGATCCCTCAAATTTATCCTGAGGATGAGGTGGATGGGATGGAATCCTCTGTTTGGTCAATTCTGGCATCTATCTTGTCCATTCCTCCCCAAAGGAGGGCTGCAGGTGGAACCTCTTTATGTTTTCCTCAGAGCTGAGCAGTGTCCTTGGCTCTGCACACCAGTCTCTAGCAGTAACTCTAAACATCAAGTGTTATCAGTCCTAGAAACACACACTGTCTGAGAAACTTGCTGTTCATTTCAGCAAGTGCAACTACTTACAAGAGACTTAGCTAAAAGCAAAAGTACAAGACAGAAAATCACCTTTATCCTGGCCCAAACCAGGACACTGTGATGGAGATTCTTTTGAATTTCATGGACAGGTGTATTCCACTGGGAAGGGTTATATGGGAAATCTCCGTGAGGTGGCTCAAGTATGAGGGGAGTGGGGAATAGCAGGTATTGCATTTCTTCATCAGATATTGGTTTATTTTTCCAGTGCTGGATTGGAAAGAAGCTGCAGAGTAACCTAACAGCTTTTCTGTGCAAGTGTATCAGTCCTCTGGCCTTAAAACCTGCAAAAATCTACAAAAATCTGCTTCACCTTTGCTGAGCAGAGCATCAGTGACACATTACACAAGGCAAAATTCCTTCAGGTGATGTCCTGGCCACCAGATAAAAATCCAAACTGATGAAACTGGGATGTAAACTGGATTATGCTGTCATTTTAAATCCTGCCAGGTGATGGCTGTGTCGTGTAGGAAATGAGCTCTCAGTCTTATTAAAAAAAAAAAAAAAAAAAAAAAAAGTGGTGAATCTCCAGCCCCATCTCTGCTTTGGAAGCCAAGAGGGTGTCCTGCCCTCCAGAAACTCAAGAGTCAAGGTCTGAAGAATACCTGAGAGAGTATGGATTGACTCCAAAGGGCACAGGATGAAACCTGGTGACTATTGGGAAAGGGAAGAGGGAACTGACAAGAGTATCTGGGAGAAGGAGTGGTCCTCCAGATGAAGAAGAGAGGGACAGAGCATCTGTATGGGGTAGAGCAGTTGGGATGAGTATTGAAAGAAAAGTTTCCTGTAATCCCTGGGAATCCTCTGGGAAGAAAAAGAATTATTCAAGCCACAGAACAGTTTTTATTGGAAGGGAACTTTCCAGGTCATCTAGCCCAACCTCACTGTCATAGCCAGGGACATTCTCAATGAGATCAGGGCCACTTTCACCATGAAATTATATTTTTCTGAGGATGGGGCATCTACCACCTCCTCGGTCAAACTGTGCCTGTGTTTCACCACTCAGTTAAAAAAAAATATAAATTCCTCCTTAGATTTAAACTGAATCTCCCATTGTTTAAGTTTAAAACCATCACCCCTTGCTCTATAACTACAGGCTGGATTAAAAAGTCTGTCCTCATCTTTTTTAAGTCCTCTTTAAGTGTTGAAAGGCTTCTCTAAGGTCTTCCTGGAGCCTTGTCTTCTCCAGGTTGAACAACCACAAATGTCTCAGCCTGTTCCAGCCCTCTGAATATTTCTGTGGCTCTGGTTTACACTTTGTAGAACTTCTGAGGCTTCTTTTCTGCCTGGCTAGAAAAGGACAATATAAACCACCAGCTCCTCTGTTTCCCACAGCTGCTCCCCCCCCCAACAGCTCTTCAGGAAAGTTTTGATGGAACATTTTTTTTAACTTGTCATAACTCACTTGTCATAAAGGTGTCAGTTTTCCTGAAAAATGTGTGTTCAGAAAAAGTCCTGCTCCTCCCTGGAAGACAGAGTCTTGCTAATACTGCCAATAACTCTTTTTTGAACTGGTGCAATTGGGTTTCTAGGATTCTAAGATTCTGGTGCCTGGTAAGAGAGATTAATGGTTACAATCCTTATTTTCAGTGATTTAAAAAAAGTGGAGAAAGAAACAACTTGTTTTCAAACAAATTTTTGTATAGCTTAACTTTTAACTTAGGATTTCATTTTATGAGGTATTTAAGTTTCAGTTCCTTCTCTCCACCCCCTCAATCTTGATCTAGAAATGACTTTCAAACTACAAAATTTCAGAGTCTGGAAAGCCTTTGATCCAATCAACTTCAATTTAGTGTTGAGAACCTGTATTCATAGAATCATAGAACACTGGAAGTCTTCTTTTTCTCCAGGCTGAACAACCCCAACTCCCTCAGCTCTTCACAGGAGAAGTTTTCCAGCCCCCTGATCATTTTCTCAGCCTCCCTCTGGACCTGCTCCATCAAGTCCATGTCCTTCCTGGGATCCAGAGTTGGACACCATCCTCCTACTCAGGTCTTATCAGAGCAGGGTAAATTGGCAGAATCACCTCTCTCAATCTGCTGGCCATGTTTCTTTTGATGCAATGGGTACCAAAATGTCTGTGAGCTGCAGGAATGACTCCCTTGCTCAGTTAGCTTGGGTACCAAAGATGCCTTTCCCCTCATCACTTATTCCTACAGACAGGATGCTCCTTATTAGGGAGGATTTGTTCCACTGGGTGAGCCTGGAGCCCCCAGCAAGGCATATATCCCACTAACATTCATTTCACTTGGATTTGTTCTGTATCCTACAATCCCACACTGGGACATCCTGCATGACACAGATCCTGGGAAGGGGTGAGGAGCATGGTTTCCATTCCCCACCTCATGGAGCTTGGAACTTGAAGTGCTCGTGAGCTTGATTTTGTTCCTTTTGAAAGATTATGTGGGTTTGGGATTGTGCTTTTATGTTCTGTTGTATCACAGCAACTGGGTCACAAAGAGGGGGATTCATTTTACTCAGTTGTAGGCACCCAGATGTCTGGTGTGTGGCTGACATCCTTATCTATTTTTTCTTATTAATAAATGGCAAGAGGTAAATATCTTTAGGAGGTGATTAACTCTTTCCCTAAGGCACTGAAGATAAATCAATGTCTGAAAGAGAGGGGAGGAACTCATCTCCTAGAGGTGCCAATCTTTTTCCTCTGGCTAAAATATTTGCCAGGAATATTACCTTAGATCAAGCACATCTTTTAAAACTCCGTGTGTAAACCAAATATATGCAAAAAAAAAAAAAAAAAAATGAGGTGTCTGGATTCACCCAAGCTCTTGCTACCTTTTAAGGTCTGGATCAAAACTTTTTTATGGTATTCCAAAAGGACAACATCTTTCCTGATATCTTAATTGGTGATAATTTTCCGATGCATGAGATGAAATGCACCCCATCTTGTCCCCATCTTGTTTGGAAGATGTCCCCATCTTGTCTGGGGGACAGGAAGCCAAGGATTGACTCTATTAACATCTCCCTGCCCTCCTTCCCTCCACCCATAGAGAAGCTACAAAATCATCTGGGATGTCAGTCTTAAAATATCTCCTCCAGCTAATAATTAAGATCTCTCTGCAAGTTTTTTACCTGTTATTCTTTCAGCAACTATCAAAATAGAAAGATACCATGTGGACCTATCTTTCTGTACATCACTATATGCCCACATACTATTAAACATATGTTCATATACGTTATAGAAAATATATATGTATTTATATAACAATCCCTAAATCAATTTTTAAATTGAAAATTTAATTTTAGCTGCAAAAATGCAACATGGGGTGTGTGGGTATCTTTACATCCAAAGCCACAATATGTATCATTATGAATAATATGAGCCATAAAATATAACTCTATAAAATCTCATCAGCACTTAGGACTAAAATAAAGAAGCAAAATACATTCAGCTACCTATGGCAAGAAGATAAAATGAGTTAACTCTGCATTTGGCTCTTTTTTTCCCCTTTCTCATTTCCCTGGCAAAGAGAGGCACATTCCATTTCCCATTGGTGTATGTAACAGCTGCCAGTAATGGGTCTGTCACTTCTTGTGAGTATGATAAGAAAGACAGAAGAAAGGTAGTTCAGAGGAGACCTGTCTTTCATGGAGAAACCTTCTTTATCAAGAAAAACACTGTGCAACTACAATTATTTTTTTTTCACCATCTCTAGGTGCTTTGAGAAGGTAGGAAAACCCTACAGTGGCCAAGTAAAGGGAAATTCTTCCCTCTGAGCCATGTCATATCCATGGATAGATGGATATCAAAGATATCAAAGATGGAAGAGGATAGATGATATCAAATCACTGAGCTATTTTCACTTATTAATACCCTTAAATGTGTGTCCTGCCTTAATGGTGGTGGCCAGGGTGACCAAACCAAGAAGCTGTGGCATCCTAAGCCACAACTCAAGGGCTGAAGGCTTCCTGGAGACAAAAAAAAAAAAAAAAAAAAGCTTCTTGGAGAAAGCTTCCTCCCTTTCTCTGCCTCTTCCTTGGAACTGCACAAACTTCACCAGGCCAAGTCTGAAATGGAAGAGACCATGATGGCACCAAGAAGAGACCAACTTAAGCATGGTGGAAATCAGGCAAGCAGAAAAATTGACTTATCCTATGGTTTCCACCTCTTGGAAGTGGAAACCCTTTGAGTTAAGGGAGGTAAGGGAATTTATAGAGTTTTTTGTAGCTTCCCCAGTCATGTATCCTCATGCTCTCTGCCAGGAAGGTGGATAAGGACCTTGCCCATCCACAGATGGACCTATCCCTGCTCTGAATACAAACAAATCTTGCTGCCCAGGGCAAGCCTGTGTCATGCACCTGGAAAGTTAATATTTAAGAAACAAGAATAAATAATAATGACAACAATGTTGGATGTGACAATAGGAGCAGGTGAGGTGAAGATAACTCCATGAGATGTCCTGGCATAAGAAGACAGAGACCCAATCAAACAATGTAAATATTATAAATACATGAGTAACAAGTGTGCTCAATTATTTTCTATGGTAAGAAACCAATTTGACCCAGGAACAAGTGGTGAAAGCTGTATTAAGCCTTGCATTAATCATTATTCCTTCTTGGTTAAATTGATTAAATTTCCAGGTGTATTAAGCTTCTGAGGACAGAAGACCAAGCTGTAAAAAGCTGAATCCAATACATCTGTATCCTGGAAGACTGTGCCATGCTCTTTTTGGGTCCTGAGCGACATCTGTGTTCAAATTCTTCTGTCAGCTCTGTCACCCTGTAAACCTTCAGCCTCTGAGACTGCATTTCTGGGGGAGTTGGGGATGTTCAGTCTGGACAAGAGAATCATAGAATTGGCTGGGTTGGAAGGGACCTCAGAGATCATCAAGTCCAACCCTTGATCCACTCCCACTGCAGTTCCCAGCCCATGGCACTGAGTGCCACATCCAGGCTCTTTTGAAATATCTCCAGGGATGGAGAATCCACCCCTTCCCTGGGCAGCCCATTCCAATGTCTGATCACCCTCTCCAGAAAGAAATTCTTTCTAATGTCCAACCTAAACCTCCCCTGGCACAACTTGAGACCTCTTGTGCCCTCTTGTCTTGCTGAGAGTTGCCTGGGAAAAGAGCCCAACCCCCCCCTGGCTCCAACCTCCTTTCAGGGAGTTGGAGAGAGTGATGAGGTCTCCCCTGAGCCTCCTCTTCTCCAGCCTCAACACCCCCAGCTCCTTCAGCCTCTCTTCATAGGGCCTGTGCTCGAGTCCCTTCACCAGCCCAGTTGCCTCCTTTGGACCTGCTCCAGGACCTTGATCTCCTTCCTGAGCTGAGGGGCCCAGAACTGGACACAGGACTCAAGCTGTGGCCTCACCAGGGCTGAGCACAGGGGCAAAGAGAAGAAGAGAAGGCTCTGGGGACACCTAATAGTGACCTGCCAGTATCTGAAGGGGGAATACAGAAAGGAAGGATGGAGAGGGACTGTTTGCAAGGGCCTGCAGGGATAGGATGAGGGGCAATGGCTTGAAATAGATTTAGTAGATTTAGTTTGGATGTGAGGAAAAAATTCTTTACTGTGAGGGTAGTGGAAAAATGGAAGAGGTTGCCCAGGGAGGTGGTTGAGGTCTCATCCCTGGAGATATCCAAGGTAAGATTTGATGAGGCTCTGAGCAACCTGATGTGGTTGAGGGTGTCCTTACTGCAGGGGGTTGGACTGGATGACCTTTGGAGGTCCCTTCCAACCCAAATAATTCTATGATTACACCAAGAGCACGGGCAGGATCTATCCAGGATTCACCAGCTGCTGTCTCTTCCAGAACTCTGTGTTTCCTTTCATGGCTCATTACAATAAGTTAGATGAGAACTCCAGCTAATTGCTATTGCCATAGTAATTTACAGTAGATGCTGTTTCTGTTTGTACATCCTGGAGATGGCATAATGACGTGTTGTCTTTCTTAATTATATCAGCCAAATAGTTCCCACTAAGTACTGTAATAGTATTTTAATTAATATTATTATCCCCATAACTGTCACAAAGCTCAAAACTTGGGAGCTGGGAAACTACCTGTTTTGTTTCCTTTTGTAACTTCAGAAGAGTTGAGTTTGACAGAATTCTGCAGGTTTGGGTCTTCCCATATTGTTAAGTGAGAAGAAGCAAAAGGAGAGAATCAAACCCAGCTCTTTTTCTTCTCATTTAAAAATATGAGAAGACCCAAGAGAGCTGGGTTTGATCCTCACCTTTGCCAGGGGCATAACCATGGGTGAGTGAGTCTGTATTTCACCACCTCTGTGATAGCTTACACTTAGATTTAATTTGGTTTTATTTCTGGGGATGTGATTTCAAAGAACTCCCAGCTTTGAAAGGGAGACTTCTGTGAACAGTAATTAACCAGCAAATTCTCTTCTGTGCTTCAGACTCAGGTTCACCACCATTAGGTGCTCAAGTTAACAACAATGAGTTATAAAATGCTTAATTAAATTAGGATTCAGTTGCCCAAGCTGTGTTTGCAAGTAAAAGGAAGCAGGAAAGCATCTCTGGAGGTGACCTTGATCTTCAGTTCACTGCTTTTCCTTTACTTGAAAAGGCTTTAAATTTATTCAGTGATTCAGTGAAGTGTCTAAAACCAGATGAGACAAAGTGGAGCTCACAGGGGCTTAAAGAATGAGGTGCAGGACCCATCCATATGTGTATTTTTAGCCACAATTATGCCCAGTGTGTGTGTTCCTCTCCTGGGAAACCCATCAGTGCCCAGACCAACCTGTCTGGGTTTTTTTTTTTTTCTTTTTCTTTTTCTTTTTTTTTTTTTTTTTTTATTTTTTTTTCAGCCAGAAACTGTGATCAAAATATCTTGAACTTCCAGTTTGACTTCTTGGTGTTAAGTCAGATGTGACAGCACTGACATCAAAAGCAGAAAGGAACATGGAGCAGAAGATGGTGCCACGTTGGGTCTGTTGAGTGCTGAGCTTGCTGTGACTCACATGGTGATAATGTATTCACAGAGGGATGCAGAACAGCTACAGGAGTTGGGTTTTTTCACAGCTTCTCAAGTGTCTTCTTCATAAAAAGGTGAGGATTGGTTTTGTCATGCTGTGAGCACTAAGAGATGAGTAGGGGTTGGTTTGCAGGCAGGGACATTTTACTCTGAGTATGAAATACTCATGGTTTGTTGATGGGTTGGGATGGAAGGGACTTTAAAGATGATTTGGTTCCAACCTCTCTGCATGGGCAGGGACACCTCCCACCAGCTCAGGTTGCTTCAAGCTCCATCCATCCTGACCTTCAGCACTTCCAGGGATGGGGCAGACACAGCTTCTCTGGAAAGCCTGGGCCAGGGTCTCACCACCCTCAAATTGAAGAATTTCTTCCTAATGTCCAACCTCAATCTCCCCTCTTCAAGTTTTAACCCATTTCCCTTGTCCTCTCCCTACCCCCCCATGTCCAAAGCCCTCCCCCAGGTTTCTTGGAGCCCCTTCAGATATTGGGAGGTTGCTCTAAGGTCACCTTGGAGCCTCCTCTTCTCCAGGCTGAACAAACCCAAATCCCTAGCTAATCAAAATCTCCCCTCTTTTAGTTTTAAACCACTACCTCTCACCCTACCACTTCATAACCATGTCAAAAGTCCCTCTCCAGCTTTCCTCTAAGTCCCTTCAGGTACTGCAAGGTGCTCTAAGGTCTCTCTGGAGCTTTCTCTTGTGCAGACTGAACAATTCTAAGTCTGTCTCTTAGACTGACAAGGACCTGACCATGAGCCAGCAGTGTGCCCAGGTGGCCAAGAAGGCCAATGGCATCCTGGCCTGGATCAGGAAGAGTGTGGCCAGCAGGTCCAGGGAAGGGATTCTTAGCCCCTGCCTGGCTCTCAACAGCTTTCCCTGGACACACAGGAGCAGCACAGCACAGGGATGGCTCTTCCATGGAATAGGCTTGAGGATTACCAAGCATCTCTGTCCTTCAGAGGACAATGATGCTCAAGAGAGGAGAATGATGATAATCAATCACCTCTGTCCTTCCACACCTTGAGTCCTGTGTCCAGTTCTGGGCCCCTCAGCTCAGGAAGGAGATTGAGGTGCTGGAGCAGGTCCAGAGAAGAGCAAGGAGGCTGGGAAGGGATCCAGTGAGGGATCCAGCACAAGTCCTGTGAGGAAGGGCTGAGGGAGCTGGGGGTGTTGAGGCTGGAGAAGAGGAGGCTCAGGGGAGACCTCATCACTCTCTCCAACTCCCTGAAAGGAGGTTGGAGCCAGGGGGGGGTTGGGCTCTTTTCCCAGGCAACTCTCAGCAAGACAAGAGGGCACGGGCTTAAGCTCTGCCATGGGAGGTTTAGGCTGGATATTAGGAAAAAATTCTTTCCTGCCCAGGGAGAGAGTGGATTCTCCATCCCTGGAGGTTTTTAAGAAGAGACTGAACGTGGCACTCAGTGCCATGGGCTGGGAACCACGGGGGGAGTAGATCAAGGGTTGGAGTTGATGATCTCAGAGCTCCTTTCCAAATTACCCAACTGATTCTGTGATTCTGTTTTCATAGCAGAGGTTCCCCAGCCCTCTGATCGTCCTTGTGGCCTCCTCTGGACTCACCCCAACAAATCCATGTCATTCTGATGTTGAGAACCTCCAAACTGGATGCAGTACTTGTGGGGGGGTTTCACCAGAGTGGAATAGAAGGAGAGAATTGCCTCACTTGTCCTAAAGTGAGTCCTTGAGCCTGATGGCTTTCTTTGACACTCCCTGGGCAAGGGGATGAGATGGAAGTTGCTTGATACCCCAAGGACGAGTGGAGAGAGGAGCTAATGGGTAGGGCAGTGACAGCAAAAAATCTGGGATAATGCCATGGATTCGTATCTGCTACCTTGGGATCACCCCTGGGCTTAACATGGGATGGATCACAGGCAAAGTCACCAAGCTTTGGTGACACAGAAGACAGAAGACTGCAGAGCAGACAGAAGCCACAAAAACAAGGCATGGATTTATTCATGAAGAGCTAATAAGCATCTCATCTGCAGATATCACAGCAAAAGTGATGTTTTATGGGGTTTCTTCACGTTTCTGTCAGCCCAGAAAGAGGTGAAGAGTATGAGACATCAACCAAGTCAGACACAAGACATCAATACTCCCCCCTCAAAGGTGCTGTTGGTTTACTTTGAAAAAACTGAGATGGGCATCAGCAGCTGTTTCTAACCCTGGCATCCCAGAACCAGTGAATGGTACAATGATATATATATATATTTTTTTTATATATATATATATATATATATTATTTTGCCCCATAAAAATTTTTAAAGCTAGCTTGGATGGTCCAGCACTGTGCTGTAACCTCCTCATTACTTCATTCCCATGGAGGACATTTTGCAGAGAGAGAAATTAATGAAGTCAAATTCCTATAAATGAGTCTGGGTCAGGACAGCACTGAAGTTTTAGGATGAAGTTCCCAGAGCCATCACTTTCTCTCTAGGCTGAACAGGGTTGGAAAAAAAAAAAAACATATGGGTCAGCTGGGAAACTGCATAGGATGATAATACCAGAAAGAAATTATTTTAAGAACTTGTTGGTAATTATATATCCAGGGTGTCTAGGAAGACATTAAAAAATATATTTCCAGATTTTGCTGATATCTTTCTGGTGTTCTGTACAATGATGCTTTTGCCATCTCTGAATATTCCACATTTCAACAGTTATTTAAAACCCTATTTCAGCAATTTTCCCATCCTATGTTAATATCAGATTGAGATAGAATTGGACCATTTGGTGTGAGGGAACTTGTGAAAATGATTCCTGAGCCCTCAAAAATTCTGCTCCCAAAAATTCTGCTGTTTCTAGGAATATTGGAAGGGTGTCCTAGAGTGAAAACTCTGGAAGAGGTACACATCCCACATTACAATAAGCCTTTTGCCACCAAGAATTTGTCTTTTGTGAGGATATAAGTCATATTTTCTATGACTATTTTTCCCTTTCTACCAGGACTGGACAGACAATGGATTTTTGGTTTGTTTGCAATATTTTTTTTCCCCTCATTTTGAAACTACTTGGAATTGAAAACCAGGTGGTGAGAAAGCATCCTACAACTTTTAAGGCCAAAAAAGAAAAAAAGGCCAAAAACTTGTGTTAATTGAACCATTTCATTTAAATAAGCAGAAATGTGCTTCTCTGATTTTTGCTTTTTAACTTCATTCTGTATGATTTAACATAATACACAGTCAGGGGGAACAGAAAAAAAAAAAAAAAAAGTAATTTGGAAATGAAAAATGAAAATGTTATCTGCTGGAAAGGTCAGAGAAGAAGTTTGAGCTATATTGGAACATTGCATTCTTTTTTTTTTTTTTTGTAGTTTCCCAAGAGATATTTAATGAAAATCCACAAAATGTTCCTTCATCAGTGAACCAGCAGGCCATTCCTACCCAATCTACCTACCCTGTTCCACTTTCACACATCAACACCTGCTCTATAATCATCGAATCATAGAATCATAGAATAGGCTGGGTTGGAAGGGACCTCAGAGATCATCAAGTCCAACCCTTGATCCACTCCCACTGCAGTTCCCAGCCCATGGCACTGAGTGCCACATCCAGGCTCTTTTTAAATGTCTCCAGGGACGAAGAGTCCACCCCTTCCCTGGGCAGCCCATTCCAATGTCTGATCACCCTTTCCGTGAAAAAATTCTTTCTAATATCTACCCTAAACTTCCCCTGGCACAACTTAAGTCCATGGCTTCTTGTCTTGTTGAAAGACGTCTGGGAAAAGAGCCCAACCCCCCCTGGCTCCAACCTCCTTTCAGGGAGTTGGAGAGAGTGATGAGGTCTCCCCTGAGCCTCTTCTTCTCCAGCCTCAACACCCCCAGCTCCCTCAGCCTCTCCTCATAGGATCTGTGCTCGAGTCCCTTCACCAGCCCGGTTGCCTCCTTTGGACCTGCTCCAGCACCTCAATCTCCTTCCTGAGCTGAGGGGCCCAGAACTGGACACAGGACTCAAGCTGTGGCCTCCCCAGGGCTGAGCACAGGGGCAGAATCCCTTCCCTGGACCTGCTGGCCACACTCTTCCTGATCCAGGCCAGGATGCCATTGGCCTTCTTGGCCACCTGGGCACACTGCTGGCTCCTGTTCAGCTTCCTGGCAATCCAGACTCCCAGCTCCCTTTCTGCCACTCTGTGCCCAGCCTGGAGCTCCCCATGGGGTTGTTGTGGCCAAAGTGCAGGACCCAGCACTTGGAATGTTGAACCTCATCCCGTTGGGATCAGCCCAACTCTCCAGTCTGTCCAGGTCCCTCTGCAGAGCCCTCCTGCCTTCCAGCTGATCCACACTCCCCCCCAGCTTGGTGTCATCTGCAAATTTCCTGATGATGGACTCAATCCCCTCATCTAAATCATCAATAAAGATATTGAACAGAACTGGGCCCAACACTGATCCCTGGGGGACACCACGGCCGCCAACAGGATCAGCACCGTTCAGCACCACTCTCTGGGCCCGGCCCTCCAGCCAGTTCCTGACCCAGCACAGGGTGCTCCTGTCCAAGCTGTGGCCTGACAGCTTTCTCAGGAGAATGCTGTGGGAGATGGTGTCAAAGGCCTTGCTGATGTCTAGGTAGAGCACATCCACAGCCTTCCCCTCATCCACCAGGCAGGTCACCCGATCATAAAAGGATCATCCCACAGGAGGAGACAACTTCTTGCTTCTGACCAGGGGACACAACTTAAGTGGTTTTATTGAGGGCATTTCTAAAGTGAGATATTAAAATAACAGATTTATCCAGGTAAAGCTTTTAACTCACGTTGTTTTTTTCTTGGCTAAATTTTATACTTAACTAGAAGACTCTACATTGTCCAGATTTGGCCTTCAAAGGTTTTTTCTAGAAGGTAGAAAATATCTATGAGGTTGTTACAGGTTCAGAAGGCAGCAACACAGGGAAATTTCGTGTGCAAGGTCTTTGTAATGTGTGGCTTCCATTTTAATTTGTTGTGAAACCCCAAAGTGTAATTTGGGTAAGTAATTTGCAGAAGAATTAAATGATGGAGGTTGGTATTTACCCAGTGACACCCACAGAGCTCTTGCAATCTCAGCACCTGCTCTGGTTTTCATCTGCAACCAGAAATTCTGAGAGCTGGAGAGGAAAATGGGCTCTTCTTCAACAAGGAAAACCCAGAAAAGTGGTTTTACCATGGTCCTTTATGTCTCTGTGTGGCTTTTGGGGATGAACATGAGCAGCAAATGACATTGTGCCATGGATCAGCTTCTCTGGACAAACTCAGCAAACTGCAAAGAATTTGCTGCTAGAAATTATAAAGTGAAAATAAACCAGTTCAGTCCTTTCTCACTCTCTATAACATCCCAAATTTTCTAACACTTCTCTTTGTGGGCCTGAGGGTGCTTTAAATCATGGAGAATTCTTACAGCTCATCAAAACCATCATGGCCCATCACAGGAATTCTGCTGCAGTTGGAAAAAAAAAAACATATTTATCTTAAAGCCTTGCATGTTGGTAACAAAATAATTGCTTTCCTTCTGCTTATAGATCACATAATTCAGTGTTTCCACAATAACTTTGAGCTTGTTAAATTTTCTGGCTATGGACATGGTAAAAAATCTTGGCTGAGGTTCCATTCTCTGCAAAAGCTGGGAATAAGGTGAGCAGTACAACCTCAGAAAAAGGAAAGAACAACTGGGTGGTAAGGGTCACAAATTTCAGGGAATTGCAGGAATTTTCAGGGAATTGACAGCAGAACTACAGGTTGAAGGAATTCTTCAAGGCTGTTAGAAGCATCTTGTGAATGAAAGGTTGAGTTGCCCAGGAAAGAGCTGAAGAGACAATGGATTGAGAGGGATGTGCAAGGATTTGCAGTGGGAAAACAAGGGAATAGAAAAGAATGGGAAAATAGCACTGAAGGGAAGGAGGAGACCAAAGGAAAAAAGAAAAGGATTGAGTGGAGACACAGAGCAATGGGTACAGGTGTGAAAGAAAATCAAACCTGAGCCAAACCTTGGCCAAATGAGGAGAAAAAATTATTTCTGCTTAAAATTCTTTCTGCCATCCTCACATTGTTACTGAATTTCACAGCAAAGCTTCTGAAACCCTCTAATTAACTTTACCACCTTTTTTATGATTATTTTTTTATCCCCTTCACAGTAACATTTCGTGGACCTACATAATTTGAAATCAAAAAAGCCCCAAAAGTTCAAACATGTTAAAAGCATCCAGGTGAAATGCTTCAATATTTCTGAAACAAAAGTTTTTATTGTAACCCAGCAAAGCACGGGGCATCTCTTGACCCTGATTTTTCACCCATCTTCATTTTCTTACGTTGCCTTGAAGAGGAAACTGTTCATCCATTTAGGCTTAATTACTCAATTAATTACAGTCATCCTGAGCATCCTCTTTTGCATCTATTATCAAATAGAAATATCAGTGCTTCCACTGAGCCACCTCTATCCAAAGGGCTAAAAGAGGAGGGATGGAGGTTTCAACAGGGAGCAATGGGAGGTTTGAAAAACTATTTTATCAGGAGAGTGGCACCTGATGCAGGGATTTGTGTCACGTTGGCTGCTGTTAATTGCAGGGCAGAGGAAAATCCATGCTTGGAAAACCCCCTTGAACAGATGGAGAGCAGTGTAGGTGAAAGAGACCTGGGGGTCCTGGTAGACAAGAAGATGACCATGAGCCAGCAATGTGCCCTTGTGGCCAAGAAGGCCAATGGCATCCTGGGGTGCATTAGAAAGGGTGTGGTTAGTAGGTCAAGAGAGGTTCTCCTCCCCCTCTATTCTGCATTGGTGAGGCCGCACCTGGAGTATTGTGTCCAGTTCTGGGCCCCTCAGTTCAAGAAGGACAGGGAAGTGCTTGAAAGAGTCCAGTGCAGAGCTACTGAGATGATTAAGGGAGTGGAGCATCTCCCTTATGAGGAAAGGCTGAGGGAGCTGGGTCTCTTTAGTTTGGAGAAAAGGAGACTGAGGGGTGACCTCATCAATGTTTTCAAATATGTAAGGGGTGAGTGTCAGGGAGATGGAGTTAGGCTTTTCTCAGTGGTGACCAGTGATAGGACAAGGGGTAATGGGTGTAAATTGGAGCATAGGAGGTTCAAGTTGAATATCAGAAAAAATTTTTTTACTGTAAGGGTGACGGAGCCCTGGAACAGGCTGCCCAGGGGGGTTGTGGAGTCTCCTTCACTGGAGACATTCAAAACCCACCTGGACACGTTCCTAGGCGATGTACTCTAGGGGGCCCTGCTCTGGCAGGGGGGGTTGGACTAGATGATCTTTCCAGGTCCCTTCCAACCCCTAGGATTCTATGATTCTATGATAAATGGGGTGGAACTGAACTAAATGGCTCTATTGACACTAAATAAACAGGGCCATGGCACTTTCCTCCACACTTTTTAACTATCAAGATCCTTCCTGGTGTAGATTTAGTCTACATTTAATAGCTCTCTCTTGAAAACAAAGAAGAAACAAACCAAAAAACCCACAAAAATACACAGGTGTAGTTTAGGAATTAAAATAAGGGCAGATTGGATGGGGCTTTGAGCAACCTGATCGAGTGGGAGGTGTCCCAGCCTCTGGAAGGGGGGTTGGAGCTAGATGACCTTTAAGGTCCCTTCCAACCAAACCATTCTTTGCTTCTAGAAGCTGGAGACCTTTTCTGAAATGCAGCTGGGATGAATCTGCTCTTGTTTTATAGGGAAGAGTTAGGAGCATGGAGTTAGACCCCAATTGACTTGGGGCCAGAAAAGGAATCCAAGCCTTATAACTTGTTTGTTCTGAATAATTGATGGGGACATAGCTGAAAGCAGGCATTTTTCAGGAAAGGATGCACTTGTTTGTTTTTTTTTTCTCCCTATCTCTTTTCTCTTTCTCTTTCTCTTTCTCTTTTTCTCTTTCTCTCTTACTCTCTCTTTCTCTTTTTTCTTTTTTCTTTTTCTTTTTCTTTTTCTTTTTCTTTTTCTTTTTCTTTTTCCTTTTCTTTTTCTTTTTCTTTTTCTTTTTCTTTTTCTTTTTCTTTTTCTTTTTCTTTTTCTTTTTCCTTTTTCCTTTCCTTTTTCTTTTTCTTTTTCTTTTTCTTTTTCTTTTTCTTTTTCTTTTTCCTTTTCTTTTTCTTTTTCTTTTTCTTCTTCTTCTTCTTCTTCTTTTTCTTTTTCTTTTTCTTTTTCTTCTTTTTCTTTTTCTTTTTCTTTTTCTTTTTCTTTTTCTTTTTCTTTTTCTTTTTCCTTTCCTTTTTCTTTTTCTTTTTCTTTTTCTTTTTCTTTTTCTTTTTCTTTTTCTTTTTCTTTTTCTTTTTCTTTTTCTTTTTCTTTTTCCTTTTTCCTTTCCTTTTTCTTTTTCTTTTTCTTTTTCTTTTTCTTTTTCTTTTTCTTTTTCTTTTTCTTTTTCTTTTTCTTTTTCTTTTTCTTTTTCTTTTTCTTTTTCTTTTTCTTTTTCTTTTTCTTTTTCTTTTTCTTTTTCTTTTTCCTTTTCTTTTTCTTTTTCTTTTTCTTTTTCTTTTTCTTTTTCTTCTTCTTCTTCTTTTTCTTTTTCTTTTTGTTTTTGTTTTTCTTTTTCTTTTTCTTTTTCTTTTTTTTCTTTTTCTTTTTCTTTTTCTTTTTCTTCTTCTTCTTCTTTTCCTTTTCCTTTTCCTTTTCCTTTTCCTTTTCCTTTTCCTTTTCCTTTTCCTTTTCCTTTTCCTTTTCCTTTTTCCTTTTCCTTTTCCTTTTCCTTTTCCTTTTCCTTTTTTTTCCTGAGGAATGTTTCTTCCTTCTAAACCTGTACTGCTCCCATAGCCCAAACCACATCCTGACCCAGTTTCTGAACCAAACCAAGGGAAGCACAACTCCTTGTCCTTCTTTCCTTGGGCAGTGAGATGGACTCAGTGTTCTTGGTACAGACAACTGCAAACGAGTAGAATGCCCTGGGGTGTAATCTCATGAAGATGCTGTTGAAACACAATCCCTGGAGATGCTCTTAATGTTAGAACTACTCCCAGGGTTACAGGAGAAGATGGACAACAAAAGACCCACTTTGAAGAGTCACTTTTAGAAAAACATATAGAATCATAGAATCATAGAATTAGCTGGGTTGGAAGGGACCTCAGAGATCATCAAGTCCAACCCTTGACCCACCGGTGCGGTTGCTAGACCATGGCACTGAGTGCCACATCCAGGCTCTTTTTAAATGTCTCCAGGGACGGAGAATCCACCACCTCACCGGGCAGTCCATTCCATTGCCTGATCACCCTCTCCGTAAAAAAATTCTTTCTGATATCCAGCCTAAATCTCCCCTGGCACAACTTAAGACTGTGTCCTCTTGTCTTGTTGAAAGTCGTCTGGGAAAAGAGACCAACTCCCACCTGGCTCCAACCTCCTTTCAGGGAGTTGGAGAGAGTGATGAGGTCTCCCCTGAGCCTCCTCTTCTCCAGCCTCAACACCCCCAGCTCTCTCAGCCTCTCTTCATAGGGCCTGTGCTCGAGTCCCTTCACCAGCCTGGTTGCCCTCCTTTGGACCTGCTCCAGCACCTCAATCTCCTTCCTGAGCTGAGGGGCCCAGAACTGGACACAGGACTCGAGGTGTGGCCTCCCCAGGGCTGAGTACAGGGGCAGAATCCCTTCCCTGGACCTGCTGGCCACGCTGTTCCTGATCCAGGCCAGGATGCCATTGGCCTTCTTGGCCACCTGGGCACACTGCTGGCTCCTCTTCAGCTTCCTGTCAATCCAGACTCCCAGGTCCCTTTCTGCCTGGCTGCTCTCAGCCACTCTGTGCCCAGCCTGGAGCTCCCCATGGGGTTGTTGTGGCCAAAGTGCAGGACCCGGCACTTGGAATGTTGAACCTCATCCCCTTGGGATCAGCCCAACTCTCCAGTCTGTCCAGGTCCCTCTGCAGAGCCCTCCTGCCTTCCAGCTGATCCACACTTCCTCCCAGCTTGGTGTCATCTGTGAATTTCCTGATGAGGGACTCAATCCCTTCATCTAAGTCATCGATAAAGATATTGAACAGGACTGGGCCCAACACTGATCCCTGGGGGACACCACTGGTGAGCGGCCGCCAACTGGATGCAGCCCCATTCACCATCACTCTCTGGGCCCGGCCTTCCAGCCAGTTTTTAACCCAGCACAGGGTGCTCCTGTTTTCTAATGCTCTTCTTTTTGACCTTTACTTTCCATCCTCACTTGTCCAAAGGAAGTGATCTTCTTGCTACCCCTCCAGGGTTGCTGTGGAAGATGAATTTCCCTGTGAATACCTTTTCAGTCTCTTTTGGCAGCTCATGGGTGACTGATGCTCATGGATGCTCATGGTTGACTGAATCCCTGGTGGGAGTGAAACAGTGACCTCAACTCTGCCAATTTATGGGCTTTGAAGAGCTGCTTCAGGATCCCTGGCACCATCTGGGCTCTGCAAAGTTTGAAGGCTACAGAATTGATTGTTCTCCATCTACACCAAATAAAGATTTGGTTCCCCAGGCACCCTACAGTCAAAACATTGATGTACTCTATTCAGTCCCCACCATAATTAACTTTTAGTTTGTTCTTGGCTACTTCATTGCCCTCTCACAGAAAAAAGTGGCTTGTCCAAGAGGAGAAGAGGGCAAAAACTTTCTTAACATTCAAGTCTCTTCTTCCACCTGAACACTGGCCCCCAAATGAAGCTGTTCCCTTAGCCCTGGATGAAAAACACAGATGGCTCCACTATCCCCAGAGAGATCAGAAGAATTTCTGCTTTTTGCATCTATCTCTGTTCAGAATACCCAGAGCCTGTGATGTGTTATCCCTCCCCATGGGGGACTGTGCCAAACGCCTGCTCCTGTCAACGTGGAGGCATTGGGAGTGTTGCTGTCACCATCACATTTGGATGCATGACCCAGACAAGCCTGTGCCATCTGGAAGGACATCTGTCTCAGGACGTAAGTTAGATGGAGAGTGACACACAGAGAAAAAAAAATCTTGATCCAAACGAAGCAAGAAAAGTCCCATGCCTGCTGTTGAAGAAATTGCCATAAGGAACCTGTACAAGCTTTAGCAAGATGTAATTATGTGCAAGAGCTTTTATAGAAGGCACCATCAGGAACTAAGTTCATGTAGAAGTGTGACAGCCTGGAAGCTTTGAACCATATTGAACAAGCAAGTGGACAGGCCCTTGTTCAGAGGGAATCTCCCTGGTTTCTTTTATTTGAATTCTCTTTCAGGTTGAACAGAGAAGAGTTGAGCCCACAAAATTTGGGGATGTGAGTCTGTGGTCACCTCCAACAAGAAAGTCAGCTGTAAGTGCCAAGCTAACATCTCTCTGAGGTGGGTCTGTCACAGTTTAACACTGGCCCGGCAATTAAACCAAATACCAGACGTTCTCTATTAATCTCTCTCTCCTCCCTGATAAGAAAGGAGAGAGAATAAGGGAGGGAGACTTATGGGTTGGAAACTAAACTACACAACTTTAATGAAACAGTAATGAGAAATAGGAAAAATTACTAAATCTATACAAATATCCAGGAAAATGGATCCCAGGTTCCTCCCCCCTTTTCCCCCAATAACTCTCCCATCACCACCGAGGCTGCAGGGCAGCCCTGGGAAAGTCCAGGCTGGACTCCTGGGCTCAGCAGCAGTGGGGAGCTGGAGGCAGGAACACACAGATTCAGGCTGGCATGGATCAGGAGAACAGGCAGACGAATGGATGGGATCCTTCCAGGGTGCTGGGGTGAAGAAAGGGAAGCAGGAAAGGCAGGAAGGGCAGGGCAGCTGGAAGCTGGAAATCTGGCTTGGCCCTCGTGATCCCTCAAATTTATCCTGAGGATGAGGTATATGGGATGGAATACTCTGTTTGGTCAATTCTGGCATCTATCTTGTCCGTTCCTCCCCAAAGGAGGGCTGCAGGTGGGACCTCTTGATGTTTTCCTCAGAGCTGAGCAGTGTCCTTGGCTCTGCACACCAGTCTCTAGCAGTAACTCTAAACATCAAGTGTTATCAGTCCTAGAAACACACACTGCCTGAGAAACTTGCTGTTCATTTCAGCAAGTGCAACTACTTACAAGAGACTTAGCTAAAAGCAAAAGTACAAGACAGAAAATCACCTTTATCCTGGCCCAAACCAGGACAGGGTCCTAAATAAAAGATGGACCTTGCAGAGCCATAAAAATACCTGTGCTAGGTACTCCTGAGTGGAATTATTCAGCTATTGGAGGAAATGTGTAATCATCACTTGGAAATGGAGGGAGTGACATGGATGAGTGGGTTACTTTCACAGAAAGGGTAAAAAAAGTGCCACGTAGTGGGTTTGTGTGGATTTACTGTCCCACTTGGGAAGTTCATTTAGATTTTCATGTGTGCATGTTCCAAACAAAATATTGCCTGAAGTAAGTGGGATTAACTTTTAGGGATATCTTTTTCTGCAAAATTCAAATCCCAGAATGATATAATCAACAATGAGAGACTGAAATCTTGCAGAACATATCCATAAGATAACAGATAATTGATATCCATACCCAGAACAGATAAAAAATGTATGTGACCTTTTCAAGTGGGTTAATGAGTACTTTGCTTCCTAAATTTCAGCACCCAAAATATAAACTCAGTGCAGAGCCACTTCAATCGAAGTTTTTTATTTTGTTATTTAATAATGATAAAAAAAATACCCATAAGTAATAATGATTAATGCAAGGCTTAATACAGCTTTCACCACTTGTTCCTGGGTCAAATTGGTTTCTTATTAGCATAGAAAATAATTGAGCACACTTGTTACTCATGTGTTTATAATATTTACATTATTGGGTTGCTACAGTTGAAATCATGTTTTAAAAATAAGCTCTGTTCAAATTGGAAGAAGGGAAACCTTGACATCAAAGCTCAGCAGAATGTGCTTGCTAACAATTCAGTAAACAATCTGCAGGTCCTGCTGTTCCCCAGTGCTTGCATGAGGGTGTAAGAAATGAATCACTGGGTCAGAACTTCAGTCCTTCTACCAGAGGATTCCCTTTCCAGAAATTTGGGATTAGGGCTTAGAAGGGGACGTGTTGTGGGGTGACCAAACTTGGCCACTCTCAGCATTCCTTTGGTACTCTCCATGCATCCACAGTTTTGGGGTTTTTTAGAGAAGGTAGAACAGACATTTCTGATAATTCCTTTTTTTTTTTTTTCATCTATTTTGAGTGATATTGCCCTTCAATGTTATCTGACTCCTCTGCTTTGTACAGCAGCAAGTCCCATATTCTGTCTGCTGGATTTGTTTTCTCTTCTTCTACTGATTTCATTGAAAAACAGTTCCCCATCTGCTCTGTCAGACATCTTCAGGGCTTTGTAAACTTCAGCCTTATCCTCCCCAGCTTTCCTCTCTCCAGCCTGAAGAACCTCTGCAGCCTCTTTGGTCTCTCCTCTAAAGGCTCTGATCTCTTATTCATCTTATTTCCTTTTTTCTTGGACCTTCTCTTACCTCCACTGGAACTTTCTGGAAGTGACAGACACCAGAGCTGCACAGATTAATCAATAAGGGAGTGCATCAAAATCCTAATAACAAAATTCCTCCCTTTTTCTTGCTTTCAAAAACATTTTTGAAGATGTTCAGCATTTTGTTGGCTGTCCTGGCACACAAAGCCAGTGATTCCAGAGAACTTCCAATGGGGATTCAAGGATGTTTTCCCTGAGTTTTAACTCCCAGTTTTGAGTGCAGCCATGGTTTAGATTGATTTTTTCCTGGGGATATAACATTTCTTTGTACTGATACACATCTGCTGCCTTTCTGCCCACTCATGCAAATCTCTGAGGTCATTCTGGAGCTCATCACCATGGTATTTCACCTCACTCCTCCTTTGTATCCTACAGAGAGACCACTCAGTCCTACTTTTCCTTTTAAAAAGCTATCTGTCCATGAAAGAAGTGATTTTTTTTCAATTCTGTGCCAAATTATATTTTCCTAACCTTTTGTGTGGAGAGGTTTGGGAGGTTTAAATGGAGTTTTTCCATCAGATTTCCAGTGGATTTCCTTTTCTGAATCCATGCTGAACTTTCCTAGCAGTCCATATTTATCAAACTCTTTGTGATTTCATTCTTTATTATAGATTCTCCATAGAAAGTCTACTGTTTATTACCCCCCCTTTTGCACACTGGAATTAGAGAGGTTAATTCAGTTTTTGGAAACAGTGACCACTTCTAATGAGAAGCCAGAGTTTCCTCTGCCAGATCCTTCAAGTCCAGGTGACATTTTGGAACAGTATTGATCTTTCCCAATATGATCTCTGTAACTTCTAGGTTGGTCACCAAGCTTGAACCAAGAGAACCTTGGGCTTTGCTGAATCCCAGTACATCAAAATTTTAGTAGACACTCATAAAACTAATTATAAATTCATCTAGAGTGAATACAAGGGATTTCTTTGTTTTTTCTATTTATTTATTTCAGTCCATAATATTTCCACGTGAAAATAAATTTTAGAGGGATGAAAACCTTTACAGAATTAGCTTAAATATAGCAGGCATTTTAGCCCCAAAATGCAAAACAGTAATGTGCTAATATTTTGTTTTAAATGTCAGTATATTTCCCTTTGACATTTTCTAAATGAAGTGTTTCATTTTGGAAATGCCAAAACCCTTTGTTTTGACCTTTTTCTGAGTTAAACCTTTCCACCCTTTGTTTCAAAAGAGCATGTTTTAATCTGAAAAATTGACCTCTATATGAAATAAATGGTAATCCTCAAGTCTAAGTAACTTGAAGACAAACCAAGCACCTCATCCTGAGCCAAAAGAAACCGTTTAGATCTACCTGATGTGCAGTTTTACTTTTTTTTCCTTTTCTTCTTGATAATGGTAATTGAAGGGATTATTACTCTTACTTTTTTTTTTCCACACTGATTTTTGTTTCAGTTTCCAGGTGCATTAATTGCAATAGACAGGTAGCAAAGTTTTAGAGAAATCCCTCTGGAAATGTCAGGGAATGGAAGATGACATAAAACTGCTGAGATTGCCAAGAGAAGACAGATACACAAAACCCTAATTAAGGGGCTCAGACATCTGTTCATCATTTCCAGCAGAACTAGAGGGTAGAGGAGCTCTCAGGATATTCACTTTTCATCTACATCCTTTCCTGGACCTCTGTCAATGCAAGATAGAAACGTCTGGCAGCTGAAGTTGTTCCCCTTGTGTAGCTCAGCCTCATAATTTTCTCTTTCCATGTCATCCATCTAATTCCACATCAGAACTGTGGGTTTAATTAGCTGGTGAGGTGTGCAGTTAGTGATAACCATTCCTCCTGCATCATCTCTCTGACATGGAGCTTCCTGCTCCTCCTTCCCCATCCCAGCTGAATGCAGAGTTGGCTCTTTACTCATTGGGAGTCTCTTTCTTCTTCCATTTGAACAATCACCCAACCTCCCACGCCCACCTGACTCACTTCCAAAGGCATTCCACTTCCAGGGGGATGGACTCTGACATCAAAAACTTTGCCAGTTTTTCAGTGAGTCAGAGAAGAGGAAGGGTTCAGAGAGGAAGGGGCTGAATTGCATCTCTTTCCTTGCAGGGAAGGGGTAAAACACTGCAGGAATTGCTGGAAGATGCAGTTAGTCATAGGTTTGTTTAGATATTATGCTGGAAAGTGGGTGCTTTTGAAGTAGCAACAGTCTCTAGGAATCTCTGGTGGAATTAATTTCTTGTAACATCTCCAAAATGGAAGTGACAGAGCAGCTGTCAAAGAAGCTGCTCTGGATTGACAGGAAGCTGAACATGAGCCAGCAGTGTGCCCAGGTGGCCAAGAAGGCCAATGGCATCCTGGGCTGGATCAGGAACAGCGTCACCAGCAGGTCCAAGGAGGTGATTCTGCCCCTGTGCTCAGCCCTGGTAAGGCCACACCTTGAGTCCTGTGTCCAGTTCTGGGCCCCTCAGTTCAAGAAGGATATTGAGGTCCTCGAACAGGTCCAAAGGAGGGCAACCAAGCTGCTGAAGGGACTCGAGCACAGATCCTATGAGGAGAGGCTGAGGGAGCTGGGGCTGTTCAGCCTGGAGAAGAGGAGGCTCAGGGGAGACCTCATCGCTCTCTACAACTCCCTGAAAGGAGGATGGAGCCAGGGGGGGGTTGGGCTCTTTTCCCAGGCAACTCTCAGCAAGACAAGAGGGCATGGTCTCAAATTGTGCCGGGGGAAGTTCAGATTGGATATTAGAAAGAATTTTTTCATGGAAAGGGTGATCAGACATTGGAACGGGCTGCCTGGGGAGGTGGTGGACTCTTCGTCCCTGGAGACATTTAAAAAGCGACTCGATATGGCACTCAGTGCCATGGTCTAGTGACTGTGGCAGTAGTTGTTCAAGGGTTGGACTCAATGATCTCTGAGGTCCCTTCCAACCCAGCCTATTCTATGATTCTATGATTCTATGATTCTAAGCCAAACAACCCAGGGCTGGGGTTGTCCGAGCACATCCCACTGAGCCCCCCAGATTAGGGGTGTGAGAGTCTGACCTCACTGATTTCCAGTTGTCCCAAAAGAGCAATTTTAAAGTGAATAACCCTGGCTAAAGGTGGAGGACCTGGCTGGCCAGAGCTGAGCAGGGGGTGACACCTCGGGATGTGATAAGAACTACTGGGTAGAGACTACTCCCCTTTTCTGAGGGCCAGGATGCAATTCTGGGACAATTCTGGTGCAATTCTGGTGCAATTCTGGCGCAATTCTGGTGCAATTCTGGCACCATTACTCTGGCCAGGGTGTAGGAAACCATCTTGATTATACTTTTTAATGTCCCTGCCTAAGGTGGCTGGAACAGAGCAGGGGTGGCACCTGGAAAAAGATAAAAAATGATGACTACAAGGGACTACACCCTCCTGTGGAAGCTCTTCTAAGGAACCTGGATGACTGGCAGCTCCCCCTTGGGAACAAAAGGAATTCAGGGGTATATATGGCTGTCCATGCTGTGACTGTTTTGTCACCTCTTGACCCACCACCATTCTGCATCAGACCCTGTCCAGGATCAGCTACATCCTGAAGAAACTCGCTGGGCAGCTGGATCACGGGTGGTGACTCTCTCATTCTTTCTTCCCATTTTCTTACCCCTTTTCTCCACTTTTTTCTCTCTCTTATATCTTTTTTTCCTCTCTCCTTCTTCCACCTGGCCCTATATTTTTTCCTGAGTCAATTATCAAATAAAATCTGCTTGCACCCAACCTTCCTATGGTCAGACTTCGTTTCGCGGATCCAAAACAAAAATCAATTTTAATGTTACCTCAGACCTTAACAGATTACCTTGCAAAATCTCATTTTTCACAAAGCTATTCTGATGTCCTGGTTTTAAACTCTGAGATTTAAAACTCTGGGAAAAAATGCTCTTTACTTCCTTAGGCTAGAATGCAGGAAGGGGGCATCCCTCTGCTCCTCCAGATGCACACAGTGATGAGTGTGGGTTTTATTATTTCTGCTGCACTGCAAGGAATCAGAGGGAGGGCACACAGGGACTTTCTAGTGCATGAGATACTGAAAAAAAAAAAAACACTTCAACCCCCAAAAAGTAAAGTTTTGAAAGTAAGGAAAAAACAAACAGTGAAGGCAGATTGTATAAAATAATTTACCTGAACCTCCAAAACGAATCCAAAACAAAAATAAATTTTAACCTTCCCTCAGACCAGAACAAGGGGGAATTCCTTTGCTGGAAGGGTTATCAGACATTGGGACAAGCTTCCTAAGACAGTGATGGGGTCACCATTGCTGAAGGTATTTAAGAGTTCTCTAGATCTAGCAGTTAGGGCCATGGCTTAGTTAAGGTCTTGTCAGTGTTAGGTTAATGGTTGGACTTGATCTTGAACCAACCAAGGTAATTCTATGATTCTGTGATTTTAATGCCCTACAGAGTGGAGATCAGCAGACTATAGGACATTGTTTGTCTCACCCAGTGCAGGGGATGAGTGGAAATTAGGTCCCAAATGTCACCGACCCCATCACCTTGTTCTTCGGAGATGGAGCGAGGAGCTTCCAGTGATTTATTTATTCAGAAGGAAACGGGGTCATCAGAAATATCCCGAATCAGACAACCCCATCCTTGTTTTCCCAGTGATATTTGGGGTTAGCATCACTGTGGACTCTCTGATAAGAAGTCAGAGTTGTGAAAGTAGGACCTTGGGAAGGTATGAAGGTGTTCAGGTAACTCACACCTCTCCCTTTTCATCTTTCTTCAGGCCGTGCATTTCACTGAACTTTAGGAACATTTTCATGGTCCTTCTTCCTAAAAAAATTTGGTTGAAATTGTTTGCTGGCTGCAGAAGTCATTAAAGAAAAATGCATGAAGAGAGAGGAAAGAAAACATGGAGTTCAAGAAAGTAAAAACATGCAAGGTTACCATGAATATTTTTTTTTTAGATTTTCAGGCAAGGGCAAGCATTCAGAGGAAGATTTTCTTTAAAGGATCTGGTGGCTTAGCTTTTTCAGAGGGGAAAATATAAAACACAAACCCAAGTATTTCATTCACTGTTAGGGTATAAATTATGTCTTAATTTTTTAATTAAGCCTTGTCCTTTCTCTTGAAAAAAAGGAATGGAAATGAAAAAACAACACTGGCAATATGGAATAAAAATCCCTTAATTCCACTTCTCTTAAATTTCTATGGGGAAAAAAAAAAATAAAAATAGGCAGCACAAAGTAAAAAAATGAGAAAATCAACCTCTGAAAGTGAAAATGTACAGTGTTTAAAAAGTTAAAACATGTTGAAAAAACCTTCATTAAATTGCTGGTTGAAAAGCTTTTCATAACAAAATTGAAAATGTCACTGAAATGAGTGTGATTTATCTACATGTTTACATTTGCATGGAACTTGGATATTGGATTTTTTTTTTTTAAATTATCAAAAAAAATCTATTCCACTGTTTTCTGTTTCCAGCAAACGGAATAATAAGATTGAACTCTCTTGAAATCCAGGAGTGGGAGTGGGACAGTCTGCTTCAGAAAAGATCTTACACACTGAAGGAGGAACTCAGAGGCATTCCTCTGATTACACCATCTGCAAAATGTTCTTCTTATACTTTGCTGACAAAATAAGACTTTTTATAAGTCTAGAAGAACATAATATGCTATAAAAAAAACCTTTTTTATTTTTTCTATTTTTCTTTTTTTTTTTTTCCTGCAGGAAACTGGGAGGGAAGGGAGCAGCCAAAATCAGGCATGTGATCTGTTAGACATGAAATGGAAATTTTGATCAAAGGAGGTTAGGGAGCAGTGAGCAAATAAATAGGTTTTATTGCTACCACAACATCATATGATTCCAAATACCTGAACTTAAGAAAACACATTTTCTCAAAGCGGTCCATTTTACCTTGGATAGAAAAGGTGGGTTTTGTTTTAATTTTTGAAATTTTTTTTATTTGGTTGGGTTTTTGTTTGTTTGTTTGGCTTTGCTTGTCTTTTAATTATTATCCATTTAACTTTATTAATTTTTATCCTTTAATTTTTATTTTTAGTTCTGCCTTTCATTTTGTTGCTGAGGAAGCAATAAAGATGGGGTGAAAAAACCAACAGCACTCAGGTCACAGAAGCAAGTTCTGTCTTCAAGTAATTAAAAAAAAAAAAATCCAGATTATCCAATGAGAGAGGCATTTAGCAAACAGGTTGATTCAGCTGAGGGGAGAGTTTATCATAAAATGCATCACTACTAATATGCTTTGCTACTCAGAATTTTTGTAACACATCCCCACACTTCAAATCTATTGAGTGCTGGAGAAACAACCTCTAGATAAATAAAAGCTGGTTTGAAACACCTGATACACAGAGGGTATCCCACACTAAATGATCATAAAACACCACACAGAGATGCTGCATTTCTTCTCCTAAAAAACCCCAATCTTTGGTGCCTTCAGCATCACTCAGTCTAAAAGGCTGAAAAGGGATGTGGCTTAATTTTGATTTTTCTTCCCCAAAGCTCTGGGGGAACTGCTCCAACGTATCTATCCCAATTCTGTTGCTGAAAAAAAACAGTGGTTTTATATTTGGCTTTTCTTATTGGTGACAGCTTACCTGACAGAGGCTCTTGGGTAGAATATTTATTAGAGACTTCGCCCTATCATAGAATCATAGAATTGGCTGGGTTGGAAGGGACCTCAGAGATCATCAAGTCCAACCCTTGATCCACTCCCACTGCAGTTCCCAGCCCATGGCACTGAGTGCCACATCCAGGCTCTTTTGAAATATCTCCAGGGATGGAGAATCCACCCCTTCCCTGGGCAGCCCATTCCAATGCCTGATCACCCTCTCCGGAAAGAAATTCTTTCTCATGTCCAACCTAAACCTCCCCTGGCACAACTTGAGACCTCTTGTGCCCTCTTGCCTTGCTGAGAGTTGCCTGGGAGCAGAGCCCAACCCCCCCCTGGCTCCAACCTCCTTTCAGGGAGCTGGAGAGAGCGATGAGGTCTCCCCTGAGCCTCCTCTTCTCCAGCCTCAACACCCCCAGCTCCCTCAGCCCTTCCTCACAGGACTTGTGCTGGATCCCTTCCCAGCCTCCTTGCTCTTCTCTGGACCTGCTCCAGCACCTCAATCTCCTTCCTGAGCTGAGGGGCCCAGAACTGGACACAGGACTCAAGCTGTGGCCTCCCCAGGGCTGAGCACAGGGGCAGAATCCCTTCCCTGGACCTGCTGGCCACACTGTTCCTGAGCCAGCCCAGGATGCCATTGGCCTTCTTGGCCACCTGGGCACACTGCTGGCTCATGTTCAGCTTCCTGTCAATCCAGACTCCCAGGTCCCTTTCTGCCTGGCTGCTCTCAGCCACTCTGTGCCCAGCCTGGAGCTCCTCATGGGGTTGTTGTGGCCAAAGTGCAGGACCCAGCACTTGGCCTTATCATTCAGCACACAGCTGTATCATATATTCATGGCTGTCCTGTTCTCCCTTCTCAGCTCCCTGAATATTAGCACAGAATTATAGGATGCTTTGGGCTGGAAGGGACCATAAAGATCATCCAGTTCCAGTCCCCCTGCCATGGGATATTTTCCACTAGATCAGGTTACTCCAAACCCCATCCAACTTGGTCTTCAACACTTCAAGGGATGGATCACCCACAGCTTCCTTGGGAAACCTGAGTCAGGGTCTCCCCACCCTCACAGAAAGGAATTCCTTCGTAATATCAAATTTCTCTTTCAAAACCATCCCTCTTTGTCCCATCATTCCATAAACTTGCAAAAAAATCCCTCTCTAGTTTTTTTCTGCAGCCCCTTCATGTGCTGGAAGGTCTCAATAAGGTCTCCCACGAGCATATTGATCACCTCATGGGTTTTCTTCATTCACCTTTAATTCCAGTGAGGAAAAAAAGCTGCTGCTATTCCTTTGGTTAGAAGGCAGAGGGAAGTAGAGATGTTGCCATGTTTCTGTTTGGAGGTGTCAGCTTATCCCAGAAGCCCAGACATGGAATCTCCAGGCTGCAGGACATAAACTCAGCACAGCAGCTGAGCCAAGGAAGGTTTAAATCCCAATCTGTCCAGGCCAAGGGATTATTAACACACCTAGAACTTGATTTAATGTTTCTGGAAGCCAGTGCTGTTTGAGACATCCTTTCCTTACCAAATCTAAAGGTGGGAAAAGCTCAATTCAAGAGCAAAATGGAAATTTTGCTGCTATCTGTGCTTTCCTGCTTGGCAGTCACAGGCATTGAATTCCTGGAGTCATCAGCTCAAACCCCCACAGGATGAGAAACGAGGGAAAAGGGAAGGGTTTTTAAATTTTTTTCATCTTCTCTCTCATCTCTCGGAAGAGGTGTTCAAGCTGCTAAAGGAAGCCACTTGGTAAAACTGTAAAAAAAGGAATTGGGAGCTCTGTGGCAACTTGTGAGCTGGATCTATAATTCATTCAGAGAAAGCCATTTGGACTGGAGAACTAGATCTGTAAGTGAGAAAAAATAAGAAAAAAGAGTCTCCTGCTCTATATTGATTGATAGGAAATTTTGGGATGGTTGCCACCTTCCCCATTGACTGTCAGTACAAAAATTTTGGAAAAATACTATTCTAGTTCTGTAACTTTTAAAATAGAGATAACAAAGTTTTGTTGGTTTGTTTTTTTTTTCCCACATCCTTTATCTGCCTCCTTCTCCTCATTTGCAAATGCTTGGATATACTGACTATGTTTGTGCACCTTGTTTAGCATCAGTCCCTTCCTAATTTCCCTTAATGTGTTCCAGGTGTTATTTAATTTTCTGATGCTCAGCACTGCCCCGATTTCCAGTGCAGTTCTGAGGAATATGATGGCCCTTCTGGTATCTAATGAGGATTGTATCTAATGAGGACACAAAAGCAATTTTTATATATTTTATATACATAAAATATATATATTTTATATATTTTTTATTTTCAACATCAGTTGAAAATTCTTCCTTCATGTGAGACGTAGGTGACAGCTGGGCAAATGGTTATCTGGATTGGTTGCACACATGTACCAAATAATTCCTGGGGAAACCAAGCTAGAAAAACAGCTCTCAAATTTTCACACAGCTCTCAACCATTGACTTTAAGAATTCAGGAGACTGGACTTACTCTGGAGAATCACTGAGATTCATTAGTGCTGTCTGAAGTTCGTTATTCAAGATTATTCTTATTGTTTCATCTATTTACCAGGCTGCAGAAAGGGCTTTCCTATATAGTGGTATTGATGCTAAAGGTAAGACATAAGCTAAAGTTAGAAGAAGGAAAGAGTAAGTCAAAAGAAAACTATACTGGAAATTAAATATCTTGTTATCTCTGTAAATTCTATCCATTAAATCTCTGGCCAAGGCAGTGGAAAAAACAATTAAAGAACCAATTTTACATTCTGGGGGGCTCTGTGAAATCAGGAAATCCATCAGAGGAGCTGCTTTCTCATCTCCTGCTCTATTTTTACACATAAAAGCTCATATTTCTCCTGGCTGGTGTTGCATCATGTCCAGAAACCCTGTGCCTGAAGCTTCCCTGTGCCTGAAAATCAGAAAGTGAAATCTCAGAGTGTTTTTCCTTCTCCCTGGAAGTGTTTTTCCTTCTCTCTCTCAGTTTTGCCTTCTTTATTGGGTAATAAACTATTTTTTTCAAAGGTTTCATTGGAGATGTTCTGTTAAAAAAGTGTTTGCAAGGTTTTTGGAAGGGATTATGTGTTTGGTTGATTTTTAGTGCTGTTTTTCAGGCTACCTATTTCCTTCTCATGTGGCCTTAACATTTGTTATCAATAAATTCACTCCCTCATGTGATATTTTTCTGTTTCATTGTTTAGGAAGGCTGTGACTAGGGGACAGGAAATTAGGAAAAAGGGAAAAAAATGAATAAAGAGAATCTTGCACTTGGTCTTGTTGAACTTCATGCATTTTCCATGAGTCCACATCTAAACCTGTCCAGGTCCCTCTGGATGGATTCCCTTCCCTCCAGCCTGCTGACTTCACCATAAAATTCAACAAACTTGCTGGGGGTACATTGAATAATTCATGGAGATGTATAATTGTGACCAAAATCCTACTTTTTCTCTGGAATACCAGTGATCTGTGAAGTTAAGGGGAGCAAATCCCCACTGCTACGATTTTTCATCTCTGCCATTCCCTAGTAGTGTCCTGGTTTGGGCCAGGAAAAAGGTGATTTTCTGTCTTGGACTTCTGCTTTCAGCTGAGTCTCTTGGAAGGAGCTGCACTTGCTGAAATGAACAGCAAGTTTCTCAGGCAGTGTCTGCTGCTGGGACTGATCCCACTCAATGTTTAGAGTTCCAGCTGGAGAATGGGGTGCAGAACCAAGGCCACTGCTCAGCTCTGAGGAACATTTGGCCCTCTGCAAGGAGAAAAGGAGTCAAGAGGTCCCAGCTGCAGCCCTCCTTTGGGGAGGAACAGACAAGAGAAATGGCCAGAATTGACCAAACAGAGGATTCCATCCCATCCACCTCATCCTCAGGAGAAATTGGAGGGATCACCAGGCTCAAAGCCCTTCCTGCTTCCCCTGTTTTTCCTGTTTTTGTTTGCTTGGGCATCCTGGGAGGATTCCATCCCTTCCTCTGCCTGTGCTCCTGCTCCATGCCAGCCTGAATCTGTGTGTTCCTGCCTCCAGCTCCCCACTGCTGCTGAGCCCAGGAGTCCAGCCTGGACTTTCCCAGGGCTGCCCTGCAGCCTGGGTGGGGATGGGAGAGTTCTTGGGGGAAAGGGGGGAGGAACCTGGGATCCATTTTCCTGGATAGTTGTACAGATTTAATCATTTTTCCTATTTCTCATTCCTGTTCCATTAAAGCTGTGTAGTTTAGTTTCCAACCCATCAGTCTCTCTCCCTTATTCTCTCTCCTTTCTTTATCAGGGAGGGGAGGGGCATTAATAGACAGCATCTGGTATTTGGTTTAATTGCTGGGCCAGTGTTAAGTCCTGAGAAGTGGGTAACAGAAATTAGAACACCAAAGGGTTAAATGGACCATGAAAGTTACAGCAAGGTCATCCACTGAGGAATGGGTTAAACAGCCTAAGAAGAGGGCAGAGAAGAGAGTTCAGTTCTGAAAAGGGAGTTTTGTTGTTCCCCGTTTTGAGTCAAGGACAGACTCAGCCTCCAACCTTCCCAGTCCAGCATTTTCAGTCAAAAGGACTGGGAATTTTTTACCCCTTGTCTGACATAATCCCAAGCCTGATGTGATCTGTGGAAATCTCCTAGCAGAGAGGTCCTTTCTCTATACCATTTCTAGAGGGTTGTTTTGCCCTGTTTTTCTTCATTTTAATCCAGTGCCAGGCAGCATAAGAAGGTCTCAGAACAATCAAAAGTAAAGCTGCTCTGTGTGGTCTCTCCCAGCATTTTCCATTCCTGGGCTCACCCTGGGAGGTTGTTGGTTGCCAGAGTTAGAAAACAAACAAATAAACAGCAATAAAAAAATCCCTCCTTGGAAAAACAAATGAAAAACCCCAAGCCTGTTTTCCAGGAGCTGGTATTGTTCTGTGTTTTCAAGGGAGTTGATATTGTTCTCTTCTTTTAAATGAGCTGACATTATACTCAGGAAGGTTTTCTCACGTTGTCCTCAGGCTAAGGATCTATTTATAATGGAACACATGGTACAAAATGATCTGAGCTGGCTTTAAAACTGAGATTTATCAGCTCACAAAATGTGACCTCTTCCTGGATGTATTCAGGCTTGTTCTAATGGCTGAGAAATTTCCTCCTGCTTCTTGTCCCCACTCAAGTTTCACACTTAAGGTGTGAATTTCATGTGAATTCATTGAATATCCACTTAGTCATGGACATGGGGGTTTAACAGCCCTTGGCTTTTGTCATTTGAATTCCTCCTGCTTACACCAACACCTTGGCAATGAAGTGGGGCTCTAACATTTCCAGAAGACATCAAAGACATTCCCAGAAGTCATCTGCCATCCCTTTGTAGGATCTCTTCTTCATGGGCCTGGAGGGATTCTGACCTTCACTGGATACTGCAAAAGGCAACAAGGAAATCCTGGAGGAATCATTCCATATTTCCAGGTGAGAGCATAACCCCAGGTCACAGTGTCCATGGTTAAATGATTTAAAAATGTTGAAATTCTAATGAAGCCATAGAGCTTCTCAGAGTTGGTTTCCTTCATGGATTTGTTCCCATTACCTGCTCACATAAGTTTTTATGTAATGAGCTTGATGGAATAATATAGAAAATTAAATTTTGTTTCTAAATGCCTCTTCAGGCCACTCACAGTTCAGTGTCCTAGGAACCCCTCTTCATTTGTTCATTTAGGAGTGAGATTACCAGCACAGATTAAACTCATCATCCTTGGGAGAAGCAGACTATAGAATATTGATGGCATGTAACCACTTTATTATTTCCTCAGCTCTTTCATGTTACTTTCTATTCCTTCCAAAGCTTTTCCATGTACCCTGAATCCTCCACATCAATGACCCTAAGACAGAAACAGTGTAAATCCATTTATGGCCTCTTTCTACCCTGCCTATGCTCCAGCTGGCCAGCTCTTCACTGTGTTTAATGGCAACTGGGCAAGTCTTTTGGTCATGAATCAGACCAATAATATCTATTGAAACACAGTTTCAAGTGGTCAAAGCCAAAAAGCTTTGTTGAAGATGCATATAATCTACAGGATTGGCCTATTGTAGGATTTAAACACTTTGAAGTTTTCCATTATTCTAATTAAATTGAACTTGGCAAGGTGATGTAAAGCTATTTGAGGGGATGGAAGAGGATGCAGAGAGATGTGCAGGAAGAAGGCACTCCATCAAAATGAAGATGAAGGGATAAAGGAGTTAGGGGGAACACATATTTTCATGCTTTGAAACATAAAGGTCTAATGGTCTGAGCTTCACATGAGCTTGCAGCCCAAAAAAACAACCAGGTCCGGGGCTGCATCAAAAGAAGCACAGAGAGTTGGCCAAGGGAGGGGATTCTGCCCCTCTGCTCTGCTCTTCTGAGACCCCACCTGGAGTCCTGGGTCCAGTTCTGGAGTCCCCAGCATCAGAAGGACACAGAGCTCCTGGGACATGTCCAGAGGAGCCACTGAAATGCTCAGAGGGTTGGAGCAGCTCCCTGGGAAGCCAGGCTGAGGGATTGGGGTTGTTCAGCCTGGAGAAGAGGAGGCTCCAAGGTGACCTTAGAGCAACCTCCCAATATCTGAAGGGGCTCCAAGAAAGCTGGGGGAGGGCTTTGGACATGGGGGGGGTAGGGAGAGGACAAGGGAAATGGGTTAAAACTTGGAGAGGGGAGTTTGAGGTTGGACATGAGAAGAAATTCTTTAATTTGAGGATGGTGAGACCCTGGAAGAGGTTGCCCAAAGGAGCTGTGTCTTCTCCATCCCTGGAAGTATTCAAGACCAGGTTGGATGGGATCTTGGAGTAACCTGGTCAAGTGTAAGGTGTTCCTGCCCAATGCAGGATGGTTGGAACCAGGTGATTTTTAAGGTCCCTTCCAACCCAAAAACCATTCTATGGAATTCTGTGATTCTATGATTCTAGGAATGTTGGCTTCTGGGAAAACACTAACATTAGGAGGGGATACATCCTAATAGTTCTTAAACTATTATTTATTATTTTAAAACTACTTCCAGTTCAGTCATTTTACCTTTAAGTCAGAAATCTGATCCAAATACCACAGGGAGAAAGAGGATGTGGATGACTGGATGGAATAAATTCACTGATTCCCAGGCTTCTATTTTGTGACAACATTTTCTTGTATTATCAGATCAGAGGAAACTGTTTCTGTTTCCACTCCTTGAAACCACTGTCAGATGCTGATAATATGAATCACCATTTGATGGGCTGACTATCTGCCAGCTCTCTTCTTCCAAGGAAGAAAAACAGGTTGAAACACACCAGGAATTTTATGCCAGTTTCCAGATAGTTCTGTAGCATGGAACAGACCATTGTGGGGCCAAAAACTTTTCTTGCTGATGCAATTCTGCCACTCACCATGAACTCCAGCTGAGTAAGAAGATGACATTTTTCCTTCTCTGGCTCACCCCAGTTCCTCTCATTCCTGTTGTGTTTGCAATCAGCTTTAAATCTGCTGGAGTTCATCAAAGTTCATCCACTGGGTTCTCCAGGAGAAATCATTCTCAAATGGTTATGCTGACATTTGAGGGAAGTAACAACTTCTCAGTGCTCTTCTTTGCATCCTGATATTCCCAGGAGTGGATTAATTCAGGAATATACACTCATAGGGAATATGTTCACAAAGGGGGGATGAAAGCCTTTTGCTGTAGCCCTCAGCCATGCTTGGCCTGGAGATCTGGAGGCTGAGTGAAAGATTATGTCTGGGAATTGTTCTTCTCTGGAGGTAATGATTTATTGGGTAAAAGTTAAAGACTTGGTAGCTGTTTAAATGCACTTCCAGAAGTGATTCAACCTCATCACCATTATGCACTTTCCTCACACTGGCTTTAAAATATATTCAGCCACACATTTTCACCTTTTCTCTTGAGACAGAACTTGTTGGGTGATAGTAAAAAGGTTTTGGATACTGCCTGGGCATGGGCAAAACCATCCAGTTCAGTCATTTTTAGACAGTCCAGAGGAAAAGTTTTGCAATAGCTGTGTGATGGATTGCACTTTTTGTGCATGTTAATGTGTGCTAACAGTGCAAACAAGTCCTGTGGGGAATGTGACCCTGCAAATGGAGAATCATTAAATCATAGAATGATCTGGATTGGAGAGACCTCTAAATGTCATCCAGTCCAACCACTCTGCAGTCAGCAGGGAGACCCTCAATAGATCAGGGTGCTCAGAGCCTCATCAAGCCTCTCCTTGAATTTCTCCAGGGATGCTCCTCAGCAGAGCCATCACCTTTGTGCCCCACATTACAAGAAGCTCCCAGTTGTAGTCCTACACATCTTCCTGCAAAGAAAGCAAAAAGGTGAGAAAGGGAAGCTTCATCTGAAAAAGATTTGTCCAGTGTCCAGGAAGATAACTTGAACCTTAAACCAGCCAAGCTTAGTTTCTTGCCAGAAAAAGTGAAAGTCAGACAAATACCTAGTGCTCAGGCTCCTTTTTACAGCTCCAGGATGTTGATGTGTCTTACTGCCATGGGTCCTGAGCAAAACTTGACTTCAGGTCTTAGTCAAGATGGAGCTGACCCTGAACTCAGCCCTGGTGAGGCCACAGCTTGAGTCCTGTGTCCAGTTCTGGGCCCCTCAGCTCAGGAAGGAGATTGAGGTGCTGGAGCAGGTCCAGAGAAGAGCAAGGAGGCTGGGAAGGGATCCAGCACAAGTCCTGTGAGGAAGGGCTGAGGGAGCTGCGGGTGTTGAGGCTGGAGAAGAGGAGGCTCAGGGGAGACCTCATCACTCTCTCCAACTCCCTGAAAGGAGGTTGGAGCCAGGGGGGGGTTGGGCTCTTTTCCCAGGCAACTCTCAGCAAGACAAGAGGGCACAAGAAGTCTCAAGTTGTGCCAGGGGAGGTTTAGGTTGGACATTAGAAAGAATTTCTTTCCAGAGAGGGTGATCAGACATTGGAATGGGCTGCCCAGGGAAGGGGTGGATTCTCCATCCCTGGAGATACTTAAAAAGAGCCTGGATGTGGCACTCAGTGCCATGGGCTGGGAACTGCAGCGGGAGTGGATCAAGGGTTGTACCTGACGATCTCTGAGGTCCCTTCCAATCCAGCCAGTTCTATGATTCTATGATTCTATGACCTTGTTATTTCTTTGTAATCTTGTCTTTGCTCAGGTACATGGGGTAATCTTCCTTTTGTCCATGCTTGGGGCAACAGATGAATTAACTATGCACTTCAAACTGGAAGTAAAGCATCAACACTTTGGTTTGCTTTGGTTTTGGGGTTGGTTTTTTTTTTGTTGTTGTTTTGGTTTTTTTTCAGTCAATAAGGGAGCCATAAACATGGTCAATGTCACAAGAAATCCTGCTTGGAATAACAAGAAAACCATCTGGTTCTGAACCTATTCACTTAGCCCACATCTTTTGCAACATCATTCTCAAAGAAGCCTGGATGGGAGGCTCCAGAGGCATTGACAAATCTCTGGAAACCTTGGTTTAAAGGATTTTCTGCAAAAGGCACTTGAACTCATTCAAGAATCCATATTGCCACAGTCAGGTTTTTGTTCCACAGACCTTATTTAACTCCAGAAAGTCTTCCAGTGAGCAAAATGGGAAAAAGTTAATTCAGAATTAAATGCACTTGCAGCCTAAGCAAAAAAATGAGTGTTCCTGCCTTGTTTTAACACTCTTACCAAGTCTTCCCATAGGCTACTGCCACTTTGTGACAAAGAGCACAAAGGCAAAGAAGGAATGGACTTGATGGAATAAAATTGGTGACTGACACTGGAAAACCTTAGTAGTATTTTCTCTCATCTCCTGAAAAAAACAAGCAGATGATCAGCTACCAGTTAGGGAGCCTTTCTTTCAAGAAGGAAGACCAGAGCCAGAGTATTGTGTCAGGTTTAATCTTAGGGTTAACAATTAGGTTCCCATTTCTTTGATAGGATGCAAGTTCCAGAACCTCCCTCGGTGCAGTGGGCATCAGATGCACTGATGGAGCCTGAAGATCCTACAGTCTCATTCCTCTCTTGAGGAAGTGGCATTCAGAGCCTATGTCCCTTTTGATGGTTTCACCTGGGGCTTTTCAGCCTGAAGGAGGTTGTGGGGAGACCTTCTTGCTCTCTACAACTCCCTGAAATGAGTCTGGAGTGAGGTGGGTGTTGGCTTCTTCTCCCCAGTGATGGAACGAGAGGGAATGGGTTTAAGTTGCACCAGGGGAGGTTCAGATTAGATAATAGGAAAAATTCCTTCCCTGAAAGAGTGGTGAAGCATTGGAACAGGTTGCCCAGGGAGGTGGTGAAGTTGCCATTCCTGGAGGTATTAGAAAAAAAACATATACATTTCTTCAGGAGCTGATTTAGTGGTTAAGGGGGTGCAGGACTGAAGGTTGGACTTGGTGATCTTGAAGTTCCTTCCAACCATGTTAATCCCATTATTTTATGCTGCTAAGTATGAAATTTGCCTAATACTCATATAATAATATTTCACACAGGGTTAATGAATATACCTCCTTAGTTTTGCTTGGTGAGTTGTCATGCTGGGGAACTGCTGAGAAATTCCAAGTTTCAGCTGGGAAAGAACTACAGTCTCAAAATAATGACCCACTTTGGTGCTCAGTTCTATCCCTGGCTTTTCTTGGCTTAGTCACAAATTACTTTTTCAACTCCTGTAAGTCTACTATTGGCAGTGAGCACTGGTGCCAACTTCACAGCTTCACCAAGTAATTCAGGAGGTCACTCAGATGTTAACAGTGATCTCCATTAGCACAGAACTACTCAAAAAAATAAAAAAAGAAAAAAAAAAAAAAAGAGAAGAAGAAATATAAGAAGAAGAAGAGAAGAAGAAATATAAGATTGAGTTCTCATCATGGTTTAATTTCCTACCTCTGTTCCCAAAAGAGGACCCAATCTGGTTAGGGTGGACCAGCTGGTTGCAAACAAATATTGGAAATTAACCTGAGTTTCTGAAAGAAGCTGCAGGCTTATAAATCATCCCTCAAAACTACTTTGCCTGGAAAAGTCCTGTGCATTGTAAATGTTGAAGGATAGCTTTAATCTGGATGGCCTTTATAGGATCTCCATATTTTCCTTGGACTGTTTGAAGGGACAATCCAGGAAGACTTCATTAGAACTCCTGGATATTTTAAAAACAAACAAAAGAAACAAAAACACATAACCAACCAAACAAAAAAAACAAACCAAAACCAAAGAAAAAACTTAACCAAACCAACCAAACCAAAATATCTCCAAACTAAAACCAAACCAACTAAAACAAAAAAATAAATCAGAACAAGAGAAGGTGATTTCAGGAGAAGTCTTTTCAAGGTGATTCCAAGGGAAGTCTCTTCAAGCAGTACAGGGACTGTGTATCTCTGTAGATGACTTCATGACCATCATGATGTTAAAAAAAGATCATGCAATGACTTATTTGAAAAGATCTGGGTCAAGGTGACACTCTTTCAGGCAATGCATTTATGCTGAAGGAAACAACAATATCCACAAGAGAAATCCTGAACCTGGAGTAGATAGAACTGCTCAAAGGTTGAGCTCTCATCTTGACACCCAAAGGGTTATTTTTCAGATATTTCTACCCAAGAAGCCTCGCAAACTTCTCCATAAATCTGTGAAGTGGCACAGGGTGGACCCAAGTGATGCCAGGGATATGTGGCTGAAAGGTAATGCCAACAATCTGTCTTCTCATATTTTGTTTCCTATGTTACCTGGGGATAAAACTCCATTGCTCTTCCCTTTGCTGCTGCAGCCACTTATCAACTGTGGCCAAAAAAACACTGGGATAAGGCAGCTGATTCCCTTCTGGATGTCCACAATATGTTTCATTTTGTTCCTGAATGGTTAAAACCCTTTAATTCAAATGTTTGACTGGCTGCATGGATATAATTGCTTAATGTATGTGTGCACATAGAGAATATCTGGAAAAATCATAGGAGTGAAATGTAATATCCAGTAGGACCCAGGGGATGGAGAGAAAACTTCCTGAAAATAAAAAAATGCTCATTTGAATCATTTTCTATAAGACTTCTTGTGCTGTTAAGTCATCATCCAATCACTACATTAATTGACTTCACTTTAAATGATGATTTCTCTTTTCTTTTCATATATGAAGTCTAATTAAAAGGAATTAGTCATGAGAGTGACAAATTTTTAACTAACTACAAAATTTCTTCATGTAGCATTTATTAGATAAGTGAAAGATGGCAGGAGTTTTAACCAAAATAGCAAATTCAGCAGAAGCAATGTCTTGGCATCAAAATTCATGCTTAAAACTAAGCCATTGTTTTATTAGGGGTATTCTTTACTTCTTCTCAAATAACATTGCTGTTTATTATTTTTCTGTACTTTATTTTGTTAGGCTGGGAGAATAAAGAAATTGCATAATAGTGAGTAATAAAATCTGTCACTCCTCTGAGTAATGCCTTGGAATTAGAAGAAATAAAAGTAAAGACAGTACAATGGTGTGTGGTGTGCAGGGCTGGGGGTGTATTGTTGCTCTTAAAGGTTTTTTATATTAATAATGATGTTGAACTTTCAATGCTTAAAGGTTCTTCTTGAATTAGCATCCAAAGATGTCGAGGTTTATCTGTACTTAGAGTTCCACATTCTGCCACTGCTATATAAATCTTTCAGAGAGAGTTGGGATGAACCCAAATCTTTCATCACTAAATCTACAAGCTGCAAGCAGGAGAGTTTTGGGGAAAAAAAAAAAAAAAAAAAAAAAAGTCTTTCAGCTACTAAAACTCTGAGAGTCTTTGCAATCCAGACACTAGATGGCTGAGTTCCCTTCTGAAATGTTCCTGTACATTAGGTCAGGCTCTGCAATAAACACCAGTGGGATTTATTCTGTCTCTTTTCAGGACTGGTAGTTCATAGAATCATAGAATCATAGAATTGGATGGGTTGGAAGGGACCTCAGAGATCATCAAGTCCAACCCTTGATCCACTCCCGCTGCAGTTCCCAGCCCATGGCACTGAGTGCCACATCCAGGCTCTTTTGAAATAGCTCCAGGGATGGAGAATCCACCCCTTCCCTGGGCAGCCCATTCCAATGGCTGATCACCCTCTCAGTAAAGAAATTCTTTCTAATGTCCAACCTAAACCTCCCCTGGCACAACTTGAGACCTCTTGTGCCCTCTTGTCTTGCTGAGAGTTGCCTGGGAAAAGAGCCCAACCCCCCCTGGCTCCAACCTCCTTTCAGGGAGTTGGAGAGAGTGATGAGGTCTCCCCTGAGCCTCCTCTTCTCCAGCCTCAACACCCCCAGCTCCCTCAGCCTCTCCTCACAGGACTTGTGCTGGATCCCTTCCCAGCCTCCTTGCTCTTCTCTGGACCTGCTCCAGCACCTCAATCTCCTTCCTGAGCTGAGGGGCCCAGAACTGGACACAGGACTCAAGCTGTGGCCTCCCCAGGGCTGAGCACAGGGGCAGAATCCCTTCCCTGGACCTGCTGGCCACGCTGTTCCTCAGCCAGCCCAGGATGCCATTGGCCTTCTTGGCCACCTGGGCACACTGCTGGCTCATGTTCAGCCTCCTGTCAATCCAGACTCCCAGGTCCCTTTCTGCCTGGCTGCTCTCCAGCCACTCTGTGCCCAGCCTGTAGTTCCCCAAAAGTGACCTTGCTGATCCGATTTTGCTGCTTTTGCTCCAGAAGCACCTGAGAATACCAGAGCAGTGGATTGAAGGGATTTTGTTTGAAAGAATTGTTCTGGGTCCAGTTCTGGAGTCCCCAGCATCAGAAGGAGACAGAGCTCCTGGGACATGTCCAGAGGAGCCACTGAAATGCTCAGAGGGTTGGAGCAGCTCCCTGGGAAGCCAGGCTGAGGGATTGGGGTTGTTCAGCCTGGAGAAGAGGAGGCTCCAAGGTGACCTTAGAGCAACCTCCCAATATCTGAAGGGGCTCCAAGAAAGCTGGGGGAGGGCTTTGGACATGGGGGGGTAGGGAGAGGACAAGGGAAATGGGTTAAAACTTGAAGAGGGGAGATTGAGGTTGGAAACGAGGAAGAAATTCTTTTATTTGAGGATGGTGAGACCCTGGAAGAGGTTGCCCAAGAAAGCTGTGGCTTCCCCATCCCTGGAAGTGTTGAAGATCAGGTTGGATGGGGCTTGGAGCAACCTGGGTTGGTGGGAGGTGTCCCTGCCCATGCAGGGGGCTTGTAATGAGATGAACTTTAAGATCTCTTCCAACCCAAACCATTCTATGATTCTATGATTCTAATTTAGTTCCCAATAACTCTGATGAAGTCCAAGGCTGTGTTTCAGTGCATCCCCAGAGCCATGAACACCTCTTTTCTCACATTATATCCTGTAACCAGTCCTTTGCTGGGTTTATCCAGAGTCAGGAGTTTTAACCCTTGACAGCCTCTCCAACTCTGGAGCAAATGGCTCTGATGGGGCTCTGGGGATTTTGGAAGATGGATTTTTCCCAGCCTTGGGCATTGTGCTGGAGGATCTTCCCCAGGACTGGGGATGCTGAGAGCCACCTGCAGCTGCTCAGTGAAATTAACATTCTCATTAACCAGCATTTAATGAACATGCTAATTGCCAGCTACTTATGAAGTGCTCAAGAGTGGCAGATTTGCTGAGCAATCCTTGGGATCCAGGAACTTCCAGTTCCTTGGAAGTGTAGCTGATTTTGCTTTCTTCCTCATTTAGACAAATTAAACCTTTTTAAAAGACCAACAAACCATAAATCCTGATTCTCAGCTTATTCTCCTGTCTATCCTTCTCTTAAAAATTGCAGGGAAGTTTGAATCTATCACCTCCACTTTAAAATTAGCTTGAAATTACTGCCACTTTTTGGAAACCCTTTCTTATTTCTAGTCTAAAGCCAGCTACAATTTTTAGTTTTTTGGTTCAGGAACACTTCCTCTTGCAAGACTCTAAACTACCTCCACAATATCTCATATATCCTGTTAAAGTAGGACAAACTACACAAAAATATCCAGTTCTTATCCACTTTACTTGGCTGCTGTGATTTTGCACTCTAAAGTTCATAGCTCTTTCTTTGGAAACCCTGGTTTACAGTATTTTAACACTGTTCTTCTAGTGATATTGTGTTTTAATAACAGTCTTCATGATCCAGCATGCAGAGACATGATTTCAATTAAAAAAATGAATCAGATAAATATATGTTGCATTATTGTCTTAATTTTATTAGAGGGTTTCTCTAAGGACTCGTGGCCATGTCCATCTAAATTATTTCTGGTCCCTTTAGTTTATCTGTATGAAAAATTTTCCTTGGATGTTTTCAGTGAACTTTGAGCACTCACTCTGGAATTCAGGATCTCTGTAATGGGAACTTTTTTATTATTGATTCCAGCATCATTCTTTTGTTTTCCCCAAACAAAGCAATCAACAAAAAGTAGCATTTATATACCAGTGGGAAAAGTATTGAATAATGTTGCCTCTAAGTCTATTTTTAGGCTGAATGCAATAAAAAAAAAAGACAGAGTTCACTGAAAATCTTTCCCTCCCCATTGAAAATATCATTTAATGCTCTGAGTAAGGTTTTAATAGGTGTAGGATGTGTCTCTTTGCTTCTTTTTATGGCAGCAGCTTCCATCCAGAAGGCTCCTGGTTAGAATCCAGTGAAACCCAAGTAGGTTGCATCATCATGGCTTTCTTCATCACCTAGACATGAAATCTCCTCAAAAAGAAAAGAGGTGTCTCTGACAAGACCCACTTTGCAGGGAACAATGTCATCTGGTGCTGTAGTGATATTTTTAACTTTTCTCTTTTGGATAAGCTACTGAGTTAACAGGGATTTTGCTTGCTGAAGATCATAGAATCACAGAATGGCTGAGGTTGGAAGGGACCTTAGAGATCATCTACTCCAATCTCCCTTCCATGGCTTTTCATCCAGGGATGCTTTTCATCCAGACAAGGTTACTCAAGGCTCATCCATCCTGGCCCTGAACACTTCCAGGGAGGGAGCATCCATAAATGCTCTGCACAATTTATTTTTACCACCCTCATAGTGAAGAACTTCTTTCTAACATCCAGTTTAAATCTCTTCTCCTTCAGACTTCACTGTTGGATATTCAATATTTTTCTTTTTTCCCTTTTCAGTTTTGTATGTTTTTATATCTCAGCATTCCCTGTTCTGACTATACTGGGATATATTATCTTGGAGAAATTTCCACAAGACTGTTACTGGGAGACTGGGGCCAAGGAAGGTCACCTCTTCATGAAACAGCTTCTGGTGACCATCTACGATCCTTACACAAAAATAAATATGGATTTGTGCAAGCTCTGAAAAGCAAGGATCAAACTGCAGGTTGCAGGAGTGTTGGAGGGATGTGGCATAGAATGGTTTGGGTTGGAAGGGACCTTAAAGGTGATCTAATTCCAACCTCCTGGGCAGGGATGAATTTCATCGAGACAAGGTTACTCAAGGTTCATCCATCCTGGCCTTGAACACTTTCAGGGAGAGAGCATCCAAAAATTCTCTGGGTTTTTTTACTACCCTCATACTGAAGAACTTCTTCTTAAATTCCAGTATAAACCTCTTCTCCTTTGGTTTAAAACCCTTTTCCCTTGTCCTATCACTGAACACTCTTATGAAAAGTCCCTCTCCACCTTTCCTCTAGGTTCCCTTCAGGAATTGGAAGGCAGCTCTAAGGTCCCCCAAAATCTTCTCTTCTCCAGCCTGAACAATCCCAGCTCCTTCAGCCTTTCCTCATAGCAGAGGTGCTCCAGCCCCTGGATCATCCTTGTGTCCATCCTCTGGACTCATCCCACCAGATCTGTGTCCTTCTCATGGTGAGAACCCCAGAACTGGACAAGATATTCAAGGTAAAGATCAGTCATTGCAGTCCAGCATTTAACTCCATTAGGTATCTACAAACCCTCAAGTCCCTTGAAATGTCTCCACTTTTCCAAAATGTGTTAAAATAAATGAAATTCCCAACACCTTGCAACACTAGGTAGAGTTTTCTAAGAAGGTGGAGAATCAGCTCACATGCTGCAATAGTTCTGAAAGCTTTCATTGCAACACCTGGGGCCTCAATTGGTGAAAAATATTTCAAGGTCAACTTGACTCTGTTGGGACATTTGCTGCCAAGGTGGGACACAGGAATATGGGGGCACAATATGGGAATTCTGCAACACTGTGTATTTGGGCTGTAGGATTGGGAATCACTAAGGATGGGGGAATTTTGCTGCATCCAGGAGTTTCAACCCTTCCTCTATGTAAAGGAATTGATGGCTACATTTTCCCTGCCCCAAGGTGTGCCCTGTCTCAAATAATAACCCCCACACCAGGCTTAGGAAAATGGAACAGATGAAAAGATTCTGTTTTCTCCATGATAGAGATGGGTGGCTGAGGAAATGTTGCAGGGAAAATGTGCTTTGCAAAATCAGGAGAGAGGGGTTATTTTCCACTCCCATGTAGCCCTGATCCAGAAGGCAAAATGAAGGTTAAATGCTGTGCCCCTTTCACCCCTGTTGCTCTGGGCATGGGTAGAGAAATGCAATTTTCTTCTCAGCACATTGGAGCTGTGAATTCTTTCATCTGTTTGCTCTTTCTGCAGCAGCACCTCCATTTAGTAAATAACCTGGGGAGGGGAGCAATGAAAGTAGTGAGGCAAAGCCAAGTTATTATGAACCTGTTGAAGTGCATGAAGGCACTAAAATGGGAGATAGGAGAGAAAAAGAAGAGGGAATGTCCCAGGGGCACATTTCATTGTTCAGTGGGTGTCATATTGAATCACTTACAAATAAACTGTCATCTTAAGAGCTACCAGACACTGATACACACACAAAAAAAATTAAAACAACAGCTTCCCTAATATTACAGACAGCATTTTTGTGCTTCTCAGCGTTTGCAGTCCTGAAAATTGAGTTGAGTCCATGCCTTGGCAGTGACTTCACGGTTGGATATTCAATATTTTCCTTCTTTTTTCTTCTTTTCAGTTTTGTATGTTTTTATATCTCAGCATTCTGACTGCACTGGGATATATTATCTTGGAGAAATTTCCACAAGACTGTTACTGGGAGACTGGGGCCAAGGAAGGTCACCTCCCCATGATCCAGCCTCTGGTGAACATCCACACTCTTTGCACAAAAATAAATATGGATTTGTGCCAGCTCTGAAAAGTAAGGATCAAGCTGCAGGTGTCAGGGATGTTGTAGGGATGTGTTTGGGTTGGAAGGGACCTTAAAGATGATCTAATTCCAACCTCCCTGGGCAGGGATGCCTTTCATCTAGACAAGGTTACTCAAGGCTCATCCATCCTGGCCTTGAACACTTCCAGGGAGGGAGCATCCACAAATTCTTTACACAATTTATTTTTACCTCCCTCACAGTGAAGAACTTCTTTCTAACATCCAGTTTAAATCTCTTCTCCTTCAGACTTCACTGTTGGATATTCAATATTTTTCTTTTTTTCCCTTTTCAGTTTAGCATGTTTTTATATCTCAGCATTCTGACTGCACTGGGATATATTATCTTGGAGAAATTTCCACAAGACTGTTACTGGGAGACTGGGGCCAAGGAAGGTCACCTCCCCATGATCCAGCCTCTCGTGAACATCCACACTCCTTGCACAAAAATAAATATGGATTTGTGCCAGCTCTGAAAAGTAAGGATCAAGCTGCAGGTTTCAGGGATGTTGTAGGGATGTGTTTGGGTTGGAAGGGACCTTAAAGATGATCTAATTCCAACCTCCCTGGGCAGGGATTCCTTTCATCTAGACAAGGTTAGTCAAGGCTCATCCATCCTGGCCTTGAACACTTCCAGGGAGGGAGCATCCACAAATTCTCTGGGCAATTTATTTTTACCACCCTCATAGTGAAGAACTTCTTCCTAAGACACAGTTTAAACCTCTTCTTCTTCAGATTTCGCTTATAAGTTCCAGTCTAAATCTCTTCTCCTTCAGACTTCACTGTTGGATGTTCAATATTTTTCTTTTTTCCCTTTTCAGTTTAGTATGTTTTTATATCTCAACATCCTCTGTTCTGACTGAACTGGGATGTATTATCTTGGAGAAATTTCCACAAGACTGTTACTGGGAAACTGGGGCCAGGGAACCATGAACCAGGTTCTGGTGACCATCCACACTCCTTGCACAAAAACAAATATGGATTTGTGCAAGCTCTGAAAAGTAAGGATCAAACTGCAGGTTGCAGGACTGTTGTAGGGATGTGGCATAGAATGGTTTGGGTTGGAAGGGACCTTAAAGATGATCTAATTCCAACCTTCCTGGGCAGGGATGCCTTTCATCTAGACAAGGTTACTCAAGGCTCATCCATCCTGGCCTTGAACACTTCCAGGGAGGGAGCATCCACAACTTCTCTGCACAATTTATTTTTACCACCCTCATAGTGAAGAACTTCTTCCTAAGATACAGTATAAACCTCTTCTCCTTTGGATTTCACTGCTGGATATTCAATATTTTTCTTTTTTTCCCTTTTCTTTTATATCTCAACATCCTCTCTTCTGACTGCACTGGGATGTATTACCTTGGAGAAATTTCCTCAAGACTGTTACTGGGAAACTGGGGCCAAGGAACCATTAACCAGCCTCTGGTGACCATCCACACTCCTTGCACAAAAACAAATATGAATTTGTGCAAGCTCTGAAAAGAAAGGGTCAAACTGTAGGTTTCAGGAGTGTTGGAGGGATGTGGCATAGAATGGTTTGGGTTGGAAGGGACCTTAAAGATGATCTAATTCCAACCTCCCTGCCATGGGCAGAGTCACCTTCCAGGTTTTTCAGAGTCCCATCTAATCTGGCTTTGAACACTTCCAGGGAGGGAGCATCCACGATTAATCTGGGTATCTCAGTGTCTCCCCACCCTCACAGGAAAGAATTTCAGCCTAATGTCTAATCTAAATCACCTCTCTAAGTCTGAAAACATTTTCCCTGATCATATCACTAAATTCCCCAATGAAGAGCCCTTCCCCATCTTTCTTATCATCCCTTATGCCCTACTGTGGTGGGTACCACAAGAAGCAATTCCTAACTCTGAGTGAAAATGTGAAATAAATTGCCCAGAAGTCTCCATCCACAAAGGTGTCTCAGACTGTCTTCAGGAAATGAGGACAGCCATGTGAAGAAGGAAAGAAAAGTCAAGCACCTTTGTTATTTTTGCTCTCAGTTTTAGCCTCCCTTCAGATGAAAATGACTGCAAAATAGAATTTTATCTCACTTGCTCTTTACTGGGGCTGAACAAAAAAGACTTGATCACCATCAGAGAAAACTTTCAAGGTTAGGCAAGCTGTGCCAGGCACCACTGAGAACAAAAAGGTTTGGACTTTTCCATCATTTTGTAGTGTGCTATAGACACAAATTTGATTTTCTCATTTTTGCACTGATCAGAAGTCACACTTGAGCTGTAAACACCCCCTATCAAGTTAAGGGAAGAAAAAAGATTCTTCCTCCTACAAATATTCTTCCAGGCTCCTGAAGACCAAACAACCCCATCCAGACAGCCCTCAGGAATGTACTTTCCAACAATAAAGTGGATACCTATTCTTGGTTATTTTTATATCCATTTTGATAAGCAAACAAGAACTCCCATTTTCTCAGATGGGATTTTGACATCACCTACTTGGCCTGTGAAATGTGAAGATATTTTTCTCCCTTGTGTGCTTCATGTTTAGCATGTGCCCTACTTAAAAAAAAAAGCAGAAATAGAGGTGTGCACGATGCCTGTAAATCTCCTTTTAGAAGACAGAAATCCCAGTTCCTTAAGAACCTCTGAGTCCACTCCATAAATCTCTGTTGGGAATTTTAACTCTGCAGACCACAGCTTTTGAAATTAAGCTGAAAAAGTGGGGCAACACAACATTATTTTAAATTACTTTAAAAATGTTTTCTTTGTATCTTCCTGACTTGGTCTCATATTTTCTGCAATTTTCACATCATGCTGGCTGACCAGAAAATTTATTAAAGACTGTGTGGGGAATACTGAAATGAACTGCTAATCACACTGAATATTGATGTTTGAGGGATTAATAGACTTCCAAATAATTTCTAGAAGTGGGTAATTTTATCAGAGGGGACAAAAAAATAACATGAACTCCATTCAAATCCTGTGTCTTCATTCCTGAGAAGCAGATGTTGCAACACAGATATTAAGCTCCTTAATATGAAAGCTATGTGGAAAATTTTTAAAATTTTTTATTTTTGTGGTCTGCAGTATTTGTTGGTAAGAAAAAAACCCATTAGCATCTTTTATAAAGAGTCTGATCAAACATTTTTTTTGTCTGGTAAACTGAAAAATTGATAAATCACTCAAAGAGACTGTTTCACTTCAGTGCTCAGTTTTTGATTATTGTTAAAAAAATACTTCTGATTGAACAGATGTGACTTCCAATCAGAAAATAAAGATTTTATTTTTAAATAAGAAGATTTATCTCCTACAGATTTAGTGCTTCCTGGTAAGTTTTTTGTTTGTCTGTCTGAGATCAGATAATGTGTGAAAATACCAAAAACTTCACAATCATTCTGAATTTGCCAAGCTGATATTTTCTCAACCCAAGAATTTAGATTTAGTGGAAACCTTTAGTGGAAAGAATGTTTCTGGGCTAAACTCTGACACTAAGGGCTCCTCAGAGCTGTGACCTCCACCTCAACCTGCCTGGTATTATACTGGGATTTAAGAGCTACTATGTTATCAATAAAAAGATATAAACTCTCTATTAGTTGCCATTAGATAAATTTCTTAAAATATTAAATTGAGGAATGGAAATCTGCAGTCTGTGCTCTGTCATTAAGAAATTCCAGGGAGTCTCTGATGCTTACATGGAAAGTATTGGTGGAACATCATCTTCAGCCATTTCTCTGCTGAATTTCAACTTTTAATTATGACTCTTTTCATCTGGAGTAAATGGACACTCAGTTATTCATCTGCAAGAAATGAAGGGGAAAAAGGAAAGAGAGGACTGTATTTTGTTCATAGAAGATGACCAAGGATCATTTTTACTCAAGCTTTAGGGCTTGGAGCAACGTGGCCTAGTGGAAGGTTTCTCTTTCCATGCAGGGGGTTTGGAATTATGTGATCTTTACTGTTCCTTCCAACCCAAACCATGTTCTGATTCTATGAAGGCAGAGATATGATGTGACTCTTGAAGGTCTCTGGTTCAGGTTTAACCAACCTGACTCAATTAACAATATTGGGTTGGCTACATTTTCATGAAATCCAGTCTTAAGCCCATGAAGAAATCTGTACTCTTCACTGCAGCTAAAATCTGCCATTTAAACCTAGATTTTGCAGCATTTTCTCTTTCATATGCTGCCTTTCCACTTAAATATACCCTGAACTATTGCCAAAGAAAAGATTGTTGAAATTTCCTCAAAATGCAAATGATCTTCTTCTCCAGCTTTAATAAGGCTCCTGTCATCTGAATTAGCAGTTGATTGCATTAAGCAGAATGAACTCAAATCCATTGCCCTTTCCACAAACCATCCCTGCAAGAGTAAAGGACATACCAAGTTGAGCAAAAAGCTTCCAGGTTGTTGAAACCCTTGGAGTTCTCCCTTTTTAAAAACCTCCAGGAGAAATATGCTCCTGAGAGACAGAATATTCTTACTTTTAGGGAGGAACAGACAAGAGAAATGGCCAGAATTGACCAAACAGAGGATTCCATCCCATCCACCTCATCCTCAGGAGAAATTGGAGGGATCACCAGGGTCAGAGCCCTTCCTGCTTCCCCTTCTTCCCCATTCCCTGTTTCCTCCAGCATCCTGGGAGGATTCCATCCCTTCCTCTGCCTGTGCTCCTGATCCATGCCAGCCTGAATCTGTGTGTTCCTGCCTCCAGCTCCCCACTGCTGCTGAGCCCAGGAGTCCAGCCTGGACTTTCCCAGGGCTGCCCTGCAGCCTGGGTGGGGATGGGAGAGTTATTGGGGGAAAGGGGGGAGGAACCTGGGATCCATTTTCCTGTATACATTTAGTCGTTTTTCCTATTTCTCATTTCTGTTCCATTAAAGCTGTGTAGTTTAGTTTCCAACCCATCAGTCTCTCTCCCTTCTTCTCTCTCCTTTCTTTATCAGGGAGGGGAGGGGGATTAATAAAGAGTACCTGATATTTGGTTTAATGCTGGGGCAGTGTTAAACCCTGACACTAATCAAATGGAGAACTGGGACAAGAGCAGGTCTGAGATTTCTTTACTCACAGTTATCCCAGAAATGGGGACATGGGAGGGTAGAGTTCAAAAATTAAAGAATCACAGAATTCTGTTGGAAAGAACATTAAAGATCATCCAGTTCCACCTCGCAATCCTCAGCAAGGACACCTTCCACTAGACAAGGTTGCTCCAAGCCCCATCCAACCTGCCTTTGGACACTGCCAGGGATGGATTAGCCAAAGCTGCTCCCTCCACAGTGAGGGATCACTGTCCCAGGATGCCCCTGGATGTGTTCCTGTGTTCCTGTCCTGGGTGATCCTGCTTTGCCAAGGGGGCTGGATGGTCTTTAGAGGTCCCTTCCAACTCCTAACATTCTATGATTCCTATTGCTTTAGTGCCTTTGTGAATGCATCAGTGATTTATCCATGGAAAAAGTCTCCTCCAGCATGATTCATAGAATCAGAGAATTTTCAGGGTTGGAAGGGACCCTAAAGCTCATCTAGGTCCCACCCCCCTGCCATGGGCAGGGACACTTCCCACCAGATCAGGTTACTCAGAGCCTCATCCTTAAAAACCTCCAGGGATGGGACATCAGGCTGTTGGCATATTGGGAATCACACACCCTCTGACCTTGCAATGTTCCTGCCTGAGAGTGAGATGAAAAAATTGTTCAGGTGAGGACTGAAAGGACTCATTGCTCCAATTTCTCCTCCAGATCTGAGTTTCAGAGATTCGTGCCTTCCTTCTTGTCCTAAAACCCCTGGGTATAATTAGACAACCCCAGAGCCAACAGTGTCTGCCAGATTTGCTGAAGATGCAGAGGGAAGCACATGTCAGTCACCCACCAGGAAGGGTGTCCCCACAAAGAGGAGCAGTGTGCCATGTCCTAAATCTCATGTGGCCACCTACACCCGTGTGTGGGCTCTGCCTTCTCCTGGGGGAAGCCCAGCAGCTGCGTGTGGGGATTATTCCAATTAATTTTTTATCTTGTCAGCTTGATTGTGGTGCAGAGATCTGCTGGCATGTCCTTCATGACAGCACTCTGCCAACTAAAGAGACTCCCCCTGCTACTGAGAAAATATCATCCATCTGCAAATCTACCCAGAGTTTTACAGATATTTGGGCCCTTCCACAGAATGAGTGATTTTTTTTAGTATTTGTTTAGAACTGTATGTATTTTTTGCCTGTGTAGCTGTATCCCTCTCTGCACACAACACTTGGCTGGCATTTTGGTTGGGTTTTATTAATCCTTATGTGTCATTAGCTAGCACCCTGTATCCTTCCATCTTAGGGAGGAAAAACCTCTTGGATGAAACCCCAGGCTCTTTCTCCCAGGCTGAGTCAGAAGGAGGTTGTTATTTTTGTGTTGCTGGAGAGCAAGTGAAGGGGGAGAGTGGACTCTCAGTGCCCGTGTCACTCCAGAATGAATAATGAATCCTAGAATCATCGTGGTTGGAAAGGATCTTCAGGATCATCAAGCCCAACCATCAGCCCTACACCACCTTAACCCCATAAATCACCTCTTGAAGCACCAAATCTGCCTGGTTTTTAAGTACTCCCAGGGATTGTGACTCCCCCATCTCCCTGGGCAAACTGTTCCACTGCTTCACCACTGTTTCAGGGAAGGATTTTTTCCTAATATTTAATCTGAACCTCCCCTGGTGTAACTTCAACCCATTACCTCTTGCCCTGTCACTGGTCAATGGGGAGAAGATGCCAACACCCACCTCACTCCAGCCTCATTTCAGGGAGTTGTAAGGAGCAATAAAATCTTCCTTCAACCTCCTCTTCCCCAGACTGAACACTCCCAGCTCTTTCAGCCTCACAAAACCTGTGATAATGGCTTTATAAGCCACAAAACCCACAAGAATGGTCCACAGCATCATCTCTAGGTATGGTGGGTCACACCCGGAGCTTCAGGAACAACATCCTTGTGAGGATGTGGCCTGAAATCCCAAAGCCAAAGGGGTTCCCAAAGTTCAGGGGTTGTGAGTTTCACTCTTAGGCATCACCATGCAAGGGGAGATGCTGAGTGGTTCTGTCCATGTGCCCTGAGAAGTCACCTGGCTCTTAATGTCCCAATGTACCCACCAACCACCTCCTGCCAGTTGCTTTTTCTTGCATTAGTGCTGGGAATATTAAGGGGCTTTCTACACCCTGCAGAGATGTTAAAAGAACAGGTGGCTAAAAAAAACCCACGTGGCTCTATATTTTCAGGCAACACCCTGCAATTACCTGAGGTCTGCTCCTTATAGGCTGCAAGAACAGAGTGAAAACCAGAAGCAAACGCAGTGACTGCTGAGAGGAGCAGATGGGAAAAGACTTTTCCAAACTTTTCAACTGCAACAGCTTTTTTATTTTGTTGTTTTTTTTCTCTTCCCTCTGGCTCTTTCTGGGTGATTAGTAGCTCCACGTTTGGAATATGTTTAAAATGAATAAATGCCCAACCTTGCAGTGAATGTGAATTTTGGGAAGCAGAGATTTTTCTCGCCATCCCATTAGCCAGCAGGAGGACCTTTATTGGGGTTAGAAGGGAAGTTCAGCTTTTAATTTAAGGTAAAATACTTTGCTAGGAGAAAGATAGGGCTTGCACACAGAATTCTGTGATTCTGTGACCTGAAATAATTTACAAATTCAAATTGAGGGCCACACTTCCCCCCTGCAACTGATTATATATGAAAGAAAATCCTTTTGCCTCATAGCCTTATATTGAGACTCTTTTTGGATGTGAAAAGCCTCAGTTCAAGAATTTTCTTTTTTTTTTTTTTTTCTTTTTTTTTTTTTTTCTGTTTTTTAGGGAAGGGGTGAGTCTAAAATGCCCATGAGACAAAACCACTCTTTGCCACCAGCTCTAGGGTGCTTCAAAGGGGACAGCTTTAAGCCAGCTTCATGGGTATTAAAGTAGGCATCAAATAAGCCAGGGACCAATAAAATGATGAAGGACAAAGATTATTCATGGATTTAGTTATGCCTCTTTCCTTAAGAGCTGTCAGTTATACTGAGCTGCAATCTCCCCCTCACACTGCTCTTGGGCTGAGCACTGATCCTGAAATAATCATCATTATTTAATAAGAAATCAATTAAAAATGCTATTTAATAATAATAATAATGAAAATCTGATGATGTACCAGGAGGTCTGACCAGCCTCCTACCAAACCTCAGCTGCTCCAGATTTTCAGCATCCCCCCAAAATCAGCATCCCCCCAAAATCAGCATCCCAGAGTGACAGGGAAAACTGATGAGGTTCCTCCCCCACGTTTCACCCCTCTAAATCTGCTGAGGCTTTTGAATCTCTGATGAGCAAACCTGGCAGGTGGCTTCATCTCATTCCTTGGGGATATTTCTGATTCTCCAGGGTCTCCTGACTCACAGATAAGTGCCTGGGGGGCTGCACTGCCCACTTGCTCAGTGGGGGAAGGCAGGTGGGCAAAGCAGAGCCCCAGCCCTATGAGAAAAAATTTTTTTTTTGGTCGTGATTCATCCATGTTCTGCCTTGGAGGGAGAGGAGGCAGCAGCTTCAGTGAGTGGGAGTCACTCTGCTATTTTCTGTTTACAAGTTCCTCTCCCTGTCTTTTTCCCACCTGGGGGACAACAGTTTCAAAAACCATCGTGTAGTTATTTTGTGGCTAGAATTTTTTTTTTTTCCTGTTGGAAACTGAAAGTTTGGAGAAACTGGAAGATAGAGAAGAGGGGGAAGGAGGAAGGACTTTTTTGGGGAGCAGGGATGGGCTCTGTAGTGGATACTCTTTACATCCAAACATCCAGCTTCTCTGGAGGGTCTGTGGCCACTAAAAGGTAGCCACGTGGCAACTTGAAACATGGGAGGGGAAGAACAAAACATTTTATCTCAACATCTCAGACAGATGTTTCATCCAAGACACCACAGCCAGTATCAGTTCTGCTTAATAGGACCCAGATAAGTTATAATGACTCCCCAAAGGGAGATGTTTTTTCCCCCACCCCCAATCTGTCAATCTTCCCATCAGTTTGGTTGTCACTCCAGTCCATTTCATGCTGGGTGCATTAAGCTGTGGTGAATCAATTGCATGGTTTGGGGCTGGGTTATTAGAGCCATTATCTTGTTTACTGCTTGTGGATCTCCCTGGCTTTAAAGCAATGTCCTTCTAACACCCCAGTTAAAGAGAAGTTCAGTTATTCCCATATTTCTCATGTCAAAAAGTTTTGGGGTTCAACTATTCCCATATTTCTCATGTCAAAAGGATTTGGGGTTCAGTTATTCCCATATTTCTCATGTCAAAAGGATTTGGGGTTCAACTGTTCCCATATTTCTCATGTCAAAAGGATTTGGGGTTCAACTATTCCCATATTTCTCATGTCAAAAGGATTTTTAGGGGGGATGGATCCACCAAGGGTCTTTGTTCTGCCAGGATTATGTTGTCTGCACGGCTTGATTCTCTCCATGTTCCTTGGGAATGTTCCCCATCCATCTCCAAGAGGAAGTGTCTCTGAGATGTGGCAGCCCCAGGTCTCTGTCATCCACAACTTTCAAGGTTCAAAACCTTTCCCAAAATGCTCTCTGACTTGTCAGGAACCACTTGAGGAAGGGAAACAACCAGGCAGTAAGAGGAACAAGGATCCTTGTGAAGGATGGAAGCAGATGAGTGAAGTGATGGCCTCCAAGCTTGAATATTGTGTCCAGTTCTGGTGTCCCCACCATGAGAAGGACACAGATCTGGTGGGATGAGTCCAGAGGATGGACACAAGGATGATCCAGGGGCTGGAACCTCTGCTATGAGGAAAGGCTGAAGGAGCTGGGATTGTTCAGGCTGGAGAAGAGAAGATTTTGGGGGACCTTAGAGCTGCCTTCCAATTCCTGAAGGGAACCTACAGGAAGGGTGGAGAGGGACTTTTCATGAGAGTTTTCAGCAATAGGACAAGGGGAAATGGATTTAAACTGAAGGAGAAGAGGTTTAGACTGGAACTTAAGAAGAAGTTCTTCAGTATGAGAGTGGTGAAAATAAATTGTTCAGCAAACAGATGAAGGAATTCACAGCTCCAATGTGCTGAGAAGAAAATTGCATTTCTCTACCCATGCCCAGAGCAACAGGGGTGAAAGGGGCACAGCATTTAACCTTCATTTTGCCTTCTGGATCAGGGGTACATGGGAGTGGAAAATAACCCCTCTCTCCTGATTTTGCAAAGCACATTTTCCCTGCAACATTTCCTCAGCCACCCATCTCTGTCATGGAGAAAACAGAATCTTTTCATCTGTTCCATTTTCCTAAGCCTGGTGTGGGGGTTATTATTTGAGACAGGGCACACCTTGGGGCAGGGAAAATGTAGCCATCAATTCCTTTACATAGAGGAAGGGTTGAAACTCCTGGATGCAGCAAAATTCCCCCATCCTTAGTGATTCCCAATCCTACAGCCCAAATACACAGTGTTGCAGAACTCCCATATTGTGCCCCCATATTCCTGTGTCCCACCTTGGCAGCAAATGTCCCAACAGAGTCAAGTTGACCTTGAAATATTTTTCACCAATTGAGGCCCCAGGTGTTGCAATGAAAGCTTTCAGAACTATTGCAGCATGTGAGCTGATTCTCCACCTTCTTAGAAAAACCCACCTAGTGCTGGAAGGTGTTGGGAATTTCATTTATTTTAACACATTTTGGAAAAGTGGAGACATTTCAAGGGACTTGAGGGTTTGTAGATACTTAATGGAGTTAAATGCTGGACTGCAATGACTGATCTTTACCTTGAATATTGTGTCCAGTTCTGGGGTTCCCACCATGAGAAGGACACAGATCTGGTGGGATGAGTCCAGAGGATGGACACAAGGATGATCCAGGGGCTGGAGCACCTCTGCTATGAGGAAAGGCTGAAGGAGCTGGGATTGTTCAGGCTGGAGAAGAGAAGATTTTGGGGGACCTTAGAGCTGCCTTCCAATTCCTGAAGGGAACCTATAGGAAGGGTGGAGAGGGACTTTTCATAAGAGTGTTCAGTGATAGGACAAGGTGAAATGGCTTTAAACTGGAGGAGAATAGGTTTAGACCAGGTATTAGGAAGAAGTTCTTCACAGTATGAGGGTGGTGAGACTCCAAAATAAATTGCCCAGAAAATTTGTGGCTGCTCCCTCCCTGGAGGTGTTCAAGATGAGGCTTTGAGCAACCTTGTCTGGATGAGAGGTGTCCCTGGCCATTGCAGGGAGCTTGAAATAGATTATTTCTAAGGTCTCTTTCAACCTAAACCTTTCTGATTCAACTTCAGGAGGTTCCAGTCGTTGGAGCTAAAGCAGCTCCAGCCTTTTTCCCCATCCCCACATGCTTACTCTGGTCCTTTTTTTTTTTTTTTTCTTTTTTTTTCAGGACTGTGGTATAAACTTCAATCAACTTTTGGGTGGCCCTGCTTTCCTTTTGAGCTGAGGAAAGGCAATTACAGCCCATCCTGATCATGGCCACATCCCCAGATCCATCCTCCCTCTCCATGCAGCATTCCTGGAACTCAGGGCCTTCTCCATCTGCCTCCTGAAACAGCTCCTGCACAAGGGCTTCCCATGAAGTTGGAGCTGATTTACCAAGCAGTAGCAGAATAAAACAACACACACAATATTCTTTCCAGTTCTGGGGACTGATTAAAAGTTAAGTTGTTAAATAATAACATCAAGATTTTGTTTTCCTTTTTTTTTTTTTTTTTTTTCCCCCAAATCCTTTGCATTTAAGAACAGACACACCCTCCCATCATTTTTAAACTGATTTTCTATTTAACATAATAGAAGGCAGAGAGAACTCTGTGTGACTCGGTGCATCCTGTGGAACAGAAATCTTTATTTGTTATAGAGGCAGGGATGAGCCACATGTTGCACAATTATACAGAAGATAGCAAAATTGCTGTGTTTTGGAATAAAAAAAAAAAAAAAAATGTCAGCATTCGGAGAGAAAAGGGGATTATTTGAAGTAATTTCTGCAGTTTAGAGCAATTTAAATCTAGTTCTCCAATTGCACATCATGGTACAATATATAACATTATAGGCTAAAAAGAATTGAAAAGTTTTCCAGTCTGTTTTCTATGGCAGATTCCCAGCTGGTTCTCCACCAGAGGAACTGTCTTTAAGGAGAGGCTGCTCCTGGTTTGGGTTTTTGATGGTTTTTATCTCTTACTTTGTTGTGTGCTCAGTCCCTCCCTCCAGGATGTTCCTCCCAGGGGTCTGAGTGGACTCTGCACCATTATAGGAACCATTAGATGAACTGGTTTTACTGGCCATCCCAGCTCAGCTGCTTCAAGTGTCTTTTTCTTTTTATTCTTTCATTGCCCCACGTTTTTCTCCTGAGTGGAATTCAGGGCAGACCCCATTTAAGAGGCTAGAGGTGAAGGGGAGCTGGGAAGAGGTATTTAGAAAGAGATGGTGATGGTTTTAGGACTTCAGTGCTTATCAGCACTAGGATTTACTTATCTGAGGTGCTTTGGAGAATGAAGAATTGCTAAAAAACTGCTTAGTGCTCAGAATGAGGGCTGACAGTGCTGGTCTGAGACTGAACACTCTCCAGGTCCAAGGTTAGAGCAGTAATAAAATAATTTTATTGATGGGAAAACTGAGGCAGGGGAGAACCAATATATTTATACATTTTTAAATTTATTTATTGATGCTGCCTGCTGGTAAAAACTTCTGCTAAACCCACAGCAAACACCAAACCAGCTCCATGAAACACGTGGAACTTCACAGATTTCTATTCACAGAATCATAGAATGGTTTGGGTTGGAAGGGACCTGAAAGATCCCTTGGTTCCAACCCTCCTGCTTGGGGTGGGGGCACCTCCCACTAGACCAGGTGAATAAAAATCTGGAAAGGATGAAATCAGGAGGAGACTGTGAGCCAAAAGACCTCAAAACAGGAGTGTCCAAGCAAGTCACAGGAGCATCATCAGGATCCCTGCTGGGGTGAGGAATGGACTGAAGGTCTTCAGGTTGAGGAGCAGGGATGCAGAAAAATCAGACTCTGCAGTTCCCCTGCTTTGTGTGGTTGATGCTGTGGTTGCAGCAGAAGCTGGTGACACCCATTGGTGTCATCGTGCCTGAAATGGCAGCCAGGGTGTAAGGGAAGAGGATCTGGGCACTAATATGAGGTGGTATTGGCTTCTGGATGGGCTCCCATGACACATTCCTTCTTTCCTCTGGCAGAGGTTCCCGGGGAACTTAAGTTCAGATATGGTTGCTTCTTATTATGGTGAAAATTTTCAGAGAGAAAGGGTTAAACAGGCAATTTTGGGGCAGATGCAAGAACATACATTGTCCCTGCTTTAAACCCTAGATGATGGTCCCAATATTTGATTAAAAAAACCAAAAAAAACCCAGCTCTTCAGGCTCTACTTGACAGGGTGTAGACAGAAGGTGCTCAGTTCCCTTTCCCCAGCACCATGTAGCTCCCAGGCTCGAGGAAGGAGACAGAGTAAAGTACTCATTGAGTAAAATCCTGATGCCAGGCTACTCTTCTGACAAGTAAAAGCCTTGAGATTTCCCTCTTTAGGTCTCCCCAGGTACCCATTCTGCACCCTCACTCCTTTAAGTCAATATGGTTCAGGGGATGCTGGTTCAGGGGATTTCAATACTCCTGGAATCAGCACAGGAAAAAAAAATATTAAAAGTATTTTTAAAAAATTAAAAAAAAAAAAAAAAGAGAAACCAACATGCTAATGTGAGAACTGGACTTACCTCCCCATGGTTTACACCCCTTATAATCCCTCCTTCACTACCTGCTGGGATTCAGCCTTTTATTACCCAACTCCTTGGGATGCTTTTCCCATGCCTTGGACCCCAGAGACTTCCCAACCCCAACAATCCTACAAGAGGGATTTCTTTCTGGTTGCTTCAACTCTTGGCTTAAAGACAAGTGTATGTGAGGGGAAAAGTCACTGGAAATACCTGAGATTTGAGAATAAACAACTGGTGCCTGACCACCTCTGCCAGGAAGCTTCCAAGGCTTTGAGAATCCCCAGCTCCAAAGTCATCATTCCCAGCAAAGCTTAGGTCCTTGCTGGAATTAATGATTGGATTCTGATTTATTGCAGGTTTCTCCACTTTCCACTGAATGTGAACCCCTGCTTCAGCCATGAAATTGCTCAGGTGGTTTCTGAGCTGTCCTCTTGCCTGTAGTAGAACAAGAAGCACAAGCACAAGTGATTCTCCCCCTCTGCTCTGCTCTCCTCAGACCCCACCTGGAGTTCTGGGTCCAGTTCTGGAGTCCCCAGACATCAGAAGGACACAGAGCTCCTGGGACATGTCCAGAGGAGAGGACATTAAAAGGATAAGAAGGTTGGAGCACCTCCCTGTGAGCAACCTTCCAATATCTAAAGGGGTTCCCCTTTCCTCCTTCTCCTTTCCTTTCCTTTCCTTTCCTTTCCTTTCCTTTCCCTTTCCTTTCCTTTCCCTTTCCTTTCCTTTCCCTTTCCTTTCCTTTCCTTTTCCTATTCCTTTACCTTTCCTTTCCTTTCCTTTCCTCCCCTCCTCCCTTTCCTTTCCTTTCCTTTCCCTTTCCTTTCCTTTCCTTTCCTTTCCTTTCCTTTCCTTTCCTTTCCTTTCCTTTCACCTTTCCTTTCCTTTCCTCTTTCCTTTGCCCTTTCCTTTCCTTACCTTTCCTTTCCTTTCCTTTCCTTCCTTTCCTTTCCTTTCCTTTCCTTTCCTTTCCTTTCCTTTCCTTCTCCTTTCCTTTCCTTTCCTTTCCTTTCCTTTCCTTTCCTTTCCTTTCCTTTCCTTTCCTTTCCTTTCCTTTTTCCTTTCCTTTCCTTCCCTCTTTCCCTCCCTGGGGGTTTGGATTGGATGAATTTTAGGATCCTTTCCAACCCAAACCATTCCCTGATTCTATGAAGCTGGAATCAGGTCCCTCCATACTCTCCCTCGTTTTTGAATCTCTCTTCAGAATCTTCCAGCCCTTGAGAACATCTTCAACCCATGAAAAAACGGGAAAGAATCTTGGAAAGATCTGTTCAACTTTAGAGAAGTAAAGAAATCCTGACTTTCTTTATGGTGTTTTTAATGTTTTTTATGGTGGTTTTTTATGTTTAATGGTTTATGGTGTTTAATGTTTTTTATGGTGTATAAAAAATAAAATATTTAAAATAAAAATAAACGTAAAATAAACAATAAATTTTTTAAAAATAAACATAAAATAAAAATAATAAATAAATAAATAAATAAATAAAATAAAAATAAAAATAAAAATAAAAATAAAAATAAAAATAAAAAAAATAAAAATAAAAGAATATAAAATAAAAATAAAAATAAAAATAAAAATAAAAATAAAAGTAACAATAAATAAAAATAAAAATAAAAATAAAAATAAACACAAAATAAAAATGAAAAATTAAAAATAGTAAAATAAAATAAAAATAAAAATAAAATAAACATAAAATAAACAAAATAAAAATAAAAATAAAAATAAAAATAAATAAAAATAAAAATAAACACAAAATAAAAATAAAAAATTAAAAGTAATAAAAATAAAATAAACATAAAAATTAAAATAAAATACAAATTAAAATTAAAAATAGAAATAAAATAAACATAAAATAAACAAAAATAAAAATAAAAATAAAAAATAAAAACAAAAAAAAATTAAGAATAAAAATAAAAAATAAAAATAAAAATTAAAAAAAAAAAACATAAAACGTTTCAGCATCTTCAGGGATTGCTGAGGATGGATTTGAGCAGGAAGCAGAAACGAATTTTCCAGTTGGTTGCTCAGACACTGGGGAAAAGGGAAGAGGCTGACGGAAGGATGGTCGTAAGGCAGCAGAAAAGAGAGGCTGACATCAGAGCTCCTGATTCCCATCCGGACGTCACTTAGCAACGCTCCAAAATAGGGATTTCACTTCCGAAGTGATGGATTCCCTGGGAATTTTCCCATTAGGTGGCACCACTGGCCTTGAGAAGCTCCGATCTGCTCTGGCTCCATGCCGGAAAAACCTAAATCCCAATGTCTAACCCTCATCTTCCCCCCCTTCCTAATTAAAAAAAAAAAATTAAAAAAAATCTCAGGAAGGGTTGATGAGATCAGAGCCAAAGGTTCCAGTTCTAATTAAATTTTGAGAAAAAAAAGAAAATTTTAGAAGACACAGATCTATTTTTGCAGCTGGTGTAACAGAGATTCTGGAAAATCCCATGGAGTCCCATGGAGTGACAACCTGACATCCCAACCTGGCTTTTTTGGGAAAAGTGTGTTATGGCCACATGAAAAAAAAAATAAAAATAAAAAAAAAGGTATATATATGTAAGAATATATATATAATAACTATATATATAAAATAAATAAACAGTAAATATAAATACATATAATAAATAATATATATTATATTTATATTATATATATTATATGTATATAATAAGTGTAAAATATATATATATATGCCTCATTAAAACAGTACAAAAGCTGCTGAGCTGGTCCCTGCACCACACAGGATACTCCAGGACAACTCGTGCAAGTTATAAAAAAAAAAAAAACATGAAATAAAAAATAAAAATAAAAATAAACAAAGTAAAAAGAAAAAGAAAAAAGTAAAAATGAAAACAAAATAAACATAAAACAAAAATAAAAATAAACAAAATAAAAAAAAGTAAAAATGAAAATAAAATAAACATAAAATAAAAATAAAAATAAACAAAAAATAAAATAAAAAACTGAAAATAAAATAAACGTACAATAAAAATAAAAATAAAAATAAATAAAATAAAAATAATAATAAAAAGTAAAAATGAAAATAAACACAAAATAAAATAAAAATAAAAATAAATAAAATAAAAATAATAAAAAGTAAAAGTGAAAATAAAATAAACACCAAATAAAAATAAAAATGAAAATAAAATAAAAATAAAAATAAATAAAATAAAAATAATAATAAAAAGTAAAAGTGAAAATGAAATAAACACCAAATAAAAATAAAAATAAAAATAAAAATAAAAACAAAAATAAATAATATAAAAATAAAAATAAAAATAAAAATAAAAATAAGAATAAAAATAAAAATAAAAATAAAAATAAAAATAAAAATAAAAATAAAAATAAAAATAAAAATAAAAATAAAAATAAAAAAATAAAAATAAAATAAAAATAAAAATAAAAATAAAAATAAAAATAAAAATAAAAATAAAAATAAAAATAAAAATAAAAATAAAAATAAAAATAAAAATAAAAATAAAAATAAAAAATAAAAATAAAAATAAAATTTTCTGGAAAGCTCTGGCTTTCCAGAAACTTATGGACAGCAAACCCAAAATATTCCTGTGGGGACACCACCCCCCCTCCCAGTGACCCTCATCCACACTGTGGCTGCAGAAGAATAATTTTTAGGGAAAACAAAGTTTCAGCTGAGCTCAGGAGCAGAAATCCCTTTTCACAAGAATTTCTGGGGTGGCTGAGTTGTGTCAGACAATTGATGCTCTTCTTGGTACTCATAAGCTCAAAAAGCAACCCTGGATTTGCCAGTCAGATGCTGCTGATGTCTGGGATGTCATAAAGAACCCTCCAGAGTTGGCATTCAGAGGTTTTCTTTCCCTTTTTTTTGTTTTCTTTTGAGTTTTGAAGGGAGATTTGACTTGGGAACCGAGCACCAGTCTCCCCAGTTTCTGTGGGTCCTGTGAGGTTTTTTGGCCTGGGAGAAATCAGGTGGAATGAACCCCATCCCAGGAATCTTTTCCAAACTGATGGGGTTAGCAGAAAAAAATCCCTCCAGGTTCAGCAGAGGTCATTCCTGTCATAGTGATGCCCTCATCTTCTAGGAATTTGGGAATCAGCATCAGTTCTGAAAATACTTAACATTTCACAGCTCTTAAGAGAAGAGCAGAAGGGTGCTTTGTCACAGAAACAGAGGCCAAAATAGAAAAAAAATAAAATAAAATAAACCTGGAGTAGGTCCAGATGTCAGTAACCCTTCAAATCAAAGGTAAAAATGAAAATAAAATAAACCTGGAGTAGGTCCAGATGTCAGTAACCCTGCAAATCAAAGGTAAAAATGAAAATAAAATAAACATAAAATAAAAATAAACAAAAAATATAATAAAAACATAAACTGAAAATAAAATAAACATAAAATAAAAATAAAAAAAAATCCAAATAAACTGTTATGATGTGATAATCATGTGAGAACTCATCTGGCTATGCAATCTTTTCACTTTTTTCAGCATCCACAAGAGGAAAAAATTTACCAGAAAGAGTTTTCTGTTCCTGCAGCCTGATCCAAGCTGTGTTTGTCAGCTCCTTAATCACTGAGCTCAAGAAGTTGCTCCTGTAAGCATCTTCTGGAGATAAAAATAACCAGAGAAGCTCTGAACACGGCTTGTGGGTGATTTTGTGGGGGACAGATTGCAAGATTTTTTCCTCATCCTATTTCGTGGACAACTGGAAAGATTTATGGGGGGAAATTCCCAACTATCACCTCCTTATGGACTCTGAGGTCCAGATGGATCTGAGAGAGGCAGTGGAATAACAAGGATTTCTCTTTTTCACTTGGGCACTGAGATTTAAACCCTCTTCTGTGGTTCCAAATCACTGAGCAACATTCTAGGTTCCTCTCCTATCAGCATCTCTAGCAAATGTTTTACATTTTCATAGAATCATAGAATCATAGAATTGGCTGGGTTGGAAGGGACCTCAGAGCTCATCAAGTCCAACCCTTGATCCACTCCCACTGCAGTTCCCAGCCCATGGCACTGAGTGCCACATCCAGGCTCTTTTGAAATATCTCCAGGGACGGAGAATCCACCCCTTCCCTGGGCAGCCCATTCCAATGGCTGATCACCCTCTCCAGAAAGAAATTCTTTCTAATGTCCAACCTAAACCTCCCCTGGCACAACTTAAGACTGTGTCTTCTTGTTGAAAGTCGTCTGGGAAAAGAGACCAACTCCCATCTCGCTCCAACCTCCTTTCAGGGAGTTGGAGAGAGTGATGAGGTCTCCCCTGAGCCTCCTCTTCTCCAGCCTCAACACCCCCAGCTCCCTCAGCCCTTCCTCACAGGACTTGTGCTGGATCCCTTCCCAGCCTCCTTGCTCTTCTCTGGACCTGCTCCAGCACCTCAATCTCCTTCCTGAGCTGAGGGGCCCAGAACTGGACACAGGACTCAAGCTGTGGCCTCCCCAGGGCTGAGCACAGGGGCAGAATCCCTTCCCTGGACCTGCTGGCCACGCTGTTCCTGAGCCAGCCCAGGATGCCATTGGCCTTCTTGGCCACCTGGGCACACTGCTGGCTCCTGTTCAGCTTCCTGGCAATCCAGACTCCCAGGTCCGTTTCTGCCTGGCTGCTCTCAGCCACTCTGTGCCCAGCCTGGAGCTCCCCAGGGGGTTGTTGTGGCCAAAGTGCAGGACCCGGCACTTGGAATGTTGAACCTCATCCCGTTGGGATCAGCCCAACTCTCCAGTCTGTCCAGGTCCCTCTGCAGAGCCCTCCTGCTTTCCAGCTGGTCCACACTTCCTCCCAGCTTGGTGTCGTAATTTTAAAATGTAAAAGAAGAATTGTCTGTTTTTTTCTTGAGTTGTGTGGTTTGGGTTGGTGGCTATGGTCTTCAGAGATGCCCTGGATTTATCTTCACCCATTCTTGACACCACAGAGCTTTCAATAACTGGATCTAGCACGTTTCCAGGACACAAATAGGAGACAATTTAAAAATGTCATTGGATAAGAAGCAGAAATTCTGGAGCAGCACTCAGCTGCCCAAAAAAAGACCCACACCTCATAAGCACAGAGATGCTGAGACCCTCAGCCACACATCAGCTCCTCAGCAACCATGGGGGGGATCAGCACTGTGATCCTGAGGTGGATCCTGAGGGTTTTGCTGAAAAGAAATCCCCTGAGGGTACAATTCTCATGTCTGGTTAAGCAAGAAGTTCCATAGCCAAGTTTGGGAGCCTTATTTAATAAATCTCTGTGAGGAAATATCTGCTGCTGTCAAGCAGAACATCCAAACCCAGAAGGAATGTGTTTCTGACATCTTTCCCTACCAGTTGTTTGAGCAGACATGGAGAACTTAAGAGTGCATTTCACAGATGTATTTTGGGGAGATGTGAATCAGGAGCTGGTGAAAAGCTGGTAAATTGTCAGGGCTGGAAGTGAAATTTTTCTATTTGCAGAATCAGTTGGTGGACTGGGCAAACATCTCCCATCTCACTGGATGAATATACCTGGCTCCCTTTCCTTTCCCTGGCTCCCTTTTCCTAGCTGGAGAGAGACAAATTGATGAGGAAGGATTGGGCAGCTCCATGGATAACACCAGATCCTTCAGTGGGCTCTATGAGAAGATACAAGAAATGTCTGTTCTGTGTTATTGCTCTTGGTTGGTCCTCAGATCAAGGTTCCTGCTTAACTCCAGATTTTAGTTGTGTTTTATGATGTGGACCTTGGTAGAGCAAGAAACCCCACTTTTTTTTTTTTTATATTTCTTTCTTTAAATTTCAGAGAAGGAATTGTGGAATGAATCATCAGGAAATTTGCAGATGACACCAAGCTGGGGGGGAGTGTGGATCAGCTGGAAGGCAGGAGGGCTCTGCAGAGGGACCTGGACAGACTGGAGAGTTGGGCTGATCCCAACGGGATGAGGTTCAACATTCCAAGTGCTGGGTCCTGCACTTCGGCCACAACAACCCCATGGGGAGCTCCAGGCTGGGCACAGAGTGGCTGAGAGCAGCCAGGCAGAAAGGGACCTGGGAGTCTGGATTGACAGGAAGCTGAACAGGAGCCAGCAGTGTGCCCAGGTGGCCAAGAAGGCCAATGGCATCCTGGCCTGGCTCAGGAACAGCGTGGCCAGCAGGTCCAGGGAAGGGATTCTGCCCCTGTGCTCAGCCCTGGGGAGGCCACAGCTTGAGTCCAGTTCTGGGCCCCTCAGCTCAGGAAGGAGATTGAGGTGCTGGAGCAGGTCCAGAGAAGAGCAAGGAGGCTGTGAAGGGATCCAGCACAAGTCCTGTGAGGAAGGGCTGAGGGAGCTGGGGGTGTTGAGGCTGGAGAAGAGGAGGCTCAGGGGAGACCTCATCACTCTCTCCAACTCCCTGAAAGGAGGTTGGAGCCAGGGGGGGGTTGGGCTCTTTTCCCAGGCAACTCTCAGCAAGACAAGAGGGCACAAGAGGTCTCAAGTTGTGCCAGGGGAGGTTTAGGTTGGACATGAGAAAGAATTTCTTTCTGGAGAGGGTGATCAGCCATTGGAATGGGCTGCCCAGGGAAGGGGTGGATTCTCCATCCCTGGAGATATTTCAAAAGAGCCTGGATGTGGCACTCAGTGCCATGGGCTGGGAACTGCAGTGGGAGTGGATCAAGGGTTGGACTTGATGATCTCTGAGGTCCCTTCCAACCCAGCCAATTCTATGATTTTATGATTCTATGATTTTGGATGTGTCAGAGCAGTGTGGAAGGGCAAGCAGCACATCCTCTCTGCTGCTGTTAATTGGTTGGTGCTAATGCCTCTCTCCTCCATCCCTACTCTGCAATTAGCACTGTGTGCCTTGTCCCAAGGAATGGTCATCTCAGAAAAACCAAATCCTATGGAAGAGAATCACAGTAATCAACACGACTGGTGTCCAAGGTTGACAGCTGAAACAGCATTAAAAAAAAAAAAGAGGGTCTGAGGAATGAGACGAGATGGTGTCTTCACCTTGAGAAGCACAGAGTTTGTGTCTGATTGTGCCTTTTACTCTTTTCACATTGACAGAGACCTCCTGAGCCTTCCTTACAATCAATTTGTCTTTCTCTTCATCCTCCATCACTTCCTATTCAGCTTCCACACCATAACTTTGTATCTAGGTGCTCAAGGACAGGTTGGATGAGGCTTTGAGCATCTTTGTGTAGATGAGAGGCATCCCTGCCTATGGCAGTGAGGTTGGAGTTGATGATCTCTAAGTTATTTTCCACCCTGGGACTGTTTAGCCTTGAGAAAATAAGGATGAGAGGGGATCTTATAAATGTCTATAAATATCTGAGAGGTGAGGTCAAGAGGAAGGGGCCAATCTCTTTTTGGTGGTGCCCAGTAATAGCATAAGAAAGAATGGCTTGAAGCTAGAACATGGGAAGTTCCACCTCAACATGAAGAGAAACTTCTTTCCTGTGAGGGTGATGGAGCCCTTGCCCAGGCTGCTCAGAGAGGTTGTGGAATTTTCTGCTCTGGAGCCTTTCCAAACCCACCTGGATGTGTTTGGTGTCAGCTGCCCTGCATGATCCTGCTTTGGCAGGGGGGTTGGACTCGATGATCTCTGCCCTGGTTTGGTCCAGGATAAAGGTGATTTTCTGTCTTGGACTTTTGCTTTCAGCTGAGTCTCTTGGAAGGAGCTGCACTTGCTGAAATGAACAGCAAGTTTCTCAGGCAGTGGCTGCTGCTGGGACTGATCCCACTCGATGTTTAGAGTTCCAGCTGGAGAATGGGGTGCAGAACCAAGGCCACTGCTCAGCTCTGAGGAACATTTGGCCTTCTGGAAGGAGAAAAGGAGGCAAGAGGTCCCAGCTGCAGCCCTCCTTTGGGGAGGAACAGACAAGAGAAATGGCCAGAATTGACCAAACAGAGGATTACATCCCATCCACCTCATCCTCAGGAGAAATTGGAGGGATCACCAGGGTCAAAGCCCTTCCTGCTTCCCCTTCTTCCCCTGTGCCTGTTTGCTTGGGCATCCTGGGAGGATTCCATCCCTTCCTCTGCCTGTGCTCCTGATCCATGCCAGCCTGAATCTGTGTGTTCCTGCCTCCAGCTCCCCACTGCTGCTGAGCCCAGGAGTCCAGCCTGGACTTTCCCAGGGCTGCCCTGCAGCCTGGGTGGGGATGGGAGAGTTCTTGGGGGAAAGGGGGGAGGAACCTGGGATCCATTTTCCTGGATATTTGTATAGTTTTAGTAATTTTTCCTATTTCTCATTCCTGTTTCATTAAAGCTGTGTAGTTTAGTTTCCAACCCATCAGTCTCTCTCCCTTATTCTCTCTCCTTTCTTTATCAGGGAGGGGAGAGAGATTAATTTTGAGCATCTGATATTTGCTTTAATTGCCAGGGCAGTGTTAAACAGTGACAATCTTTAAGTCCCTTTCCAACATAAGCCACTCTATGATTCTATGATTCTAACTTCACCTTCTCAATTTCCTTGCAATGATTTGTGAGTGACAGAACCTTTCTTTAATCTCAAGTTTTGTTGGTTTTTTTCCCCCTGATCCCCATTTATCCATCCCCCAGAATCTTTCCTAAAGTCAAGCACATCTCCAGAGCTCACATCCACTGGTGAAGAGGCTGTGTTGGAGGCCTGGACTTTTGAGCCCAGACTGTCTATATCCTATTCCCTGAAACAACTTTTTTGGCTCACAACCTGAAGTCAACAAAACTTGTCTGGAAAGGATGAAAAATAATTATATTTCTACAGGTTTTGTGAAAATTGGCATCAAGGCAGGGCTGAAGTAGCTCAGCTGGGAGAGCGTTAGACTGAAGATCTAAAGGTCCCTGGTTCAATCCCGGGCTTCAGCAGTGTTTCCTGTAGTTTTTGGGCTTAGTTTTGGGCTCTTCAGTACAAGAGAGACATGGAGTTATTGAAGTGAGTCCAGAAAAGGGCCAGGAAGATGATTAAGAGAGACCTGGGACTGGTTGTTCTTGTGAAGTCTCCTTAGAAATATTACAAAAGCCACCTGGATGTGGTGCTGAGCCCTAGGAAGCCCTTCTAGAGCAGGAGATTGGACCAGATGACTATCTCAGGTCTATTCCAACCTGATGGGTAGAGGAGAAGCACAAACTTTATATCAGGAGCAGGGAAAAGCATCATCCCTATATATTTCTATTAGGGGTGGCCACCTGGCCAACCAGCACACCCAACCAGCCAACAAAACAGCTGTGATTAAGATTGAGCTGTCAAAAGAACCAGATCTATATCCAAATAAAATGAGATTTACACATTCCTATCCTTACAGAGCCATTTATTGAGGTGTTTTGGGGATTTTTTGTTGTTTTGTGGTTTTGTTTTATTTTTTTGTTCTCAGACCAGGTCATAGCTCTGCAGAGCTCCTTCAAAATTCTCTCATCACCTGCTCTGAAATCCTTGTGTCCCTCTCATCTCTTGCCAGCTCTGCAAGGCTATGTCATTCCCAGAACTCCCAAATATACTTCCGTTCTCATTTCAGACACCATCTGTGTCCCATTTTTGCAGCACTTGGCAGAGATCTCTTCCCTTCTATGGTGTGTTTGTTCCCCTTGCTGAGCTGCAGCTTTCTTTGGAGGTGGGAAAGTCAGAGGGTGGAACAGACACCAGCTGGGTGCAAAATGGAGATCACTTTGCTGTGAAAGTCTTCTTGGGGAGCAGGGTGCTTTGGGTGTTCAATCTTCATCAGGTGGTCCTTGAAGGACTCAAGGACAACCCATGGAAGAGCCAAAACCAATACGAGGTCATGTTTGTCTGCAAGAAGGGGAAGAGGCTTCACTAGGACTTTGGGAGTGGGTTTAACATTGGTTTAACATGGTTAATATTGCCCCAGCAACTAAACCAAATACCAGATGCCCCCTCCTAATCCCCTTCCCTTCCATAATAAAGGAAGAAGAGAGAATAAGGGAGAGAGACTGATGGGTTGGAAACTAAACTACACAGCTTTAATGGAACAGGAATGAGAAATAGGAAAAAAATTACTATATACAAATATCCAGGAAAATAGATGCCAGGTTCCTCCCCCCTTTCCCCCAAGAACTCTCCCATCCCCACCCAGGCTGCAGGGCAGCCCTGGGAAAGTCCAGGCTGGACTCCTGGGGTCAGCAGCAGTGGGGAGCTGGAGGCAGGAACACACAGATTCAGGCTGGCATGGATCAGGAGCACAGGCAGAGGAAGGCATGGAATCCTCCCAGGATGCCCAAGCAAACAGGCACAGGGGAAGAAGGGGAAGCAGGAAGGGCTCTGACCCTGGTGATCCCTCCAATTTCTCCTGAGGATGAGGTGGATGGGATGGAATCCTCTGTTTGGTCAATTCTGGCCATTTCTCTTGTCTGTTCCTCCCCAAAGGAGGGCTGCAGCTGGGACCTCTTGCCTCCTTTTCTCCTTCCAGAGGGCCAAATGTTCCTCAGAGCTGAGCAGTGGCCTTGGTTCTGCACCCCATTCTCCAGCTGGAACTCTAAACATCAAGTGGGATCAGTCCCAGCAGCAGACACTGCCTGAGAAACTTGCTGTTCATTTCAGCAAGTGCAGCTCCTTCCAAGAGACTCAGCTGAAAGCAAAAGTCCAAGACAGAAAATCCCCTTTATCCTGGCCCAAACCAGGACAGGGGTGAAGATGAGTCAAGTTGGGTAGACATCATGGGTAGGTCCAAATGCTCTGGAGCATCCAATTGCTCTGGGTCCTTTTACCAGGTAATTGATGGAGTTCACAGTTTTGTCTCCCTGTCATGCAATTCAATCAAGTTTTACTGAAGAAATCAGGGAGATGCAACCCACAGACAAAACCAAAACCAACCAAAAAAATCCTAAACCACACACACACAAAAACCCCAAAGAAAAACAAAAAAGGAAAGAAAAAACACCAAAAAACTCCCACCAGAACCCAAAACCACAGGCACACAATAAAAACAAAAAAACCCCCCTCAAACAGAAACAAAGAACACACACAAAAAAAAAAAAAAAGAAAAAAGAAAACCAAACCCACCAAAAACCAAAAAAAGCAAACAGTTTAAGCTCTCCACCAAATTAACTGAATCTGTGCAAGCTACATGGCTGTGCCTCAGTTTCCCTCGTTGCAGCAGTGACTCCTGCCTTCCCCCTCCCCTGGGGGAGAGTTAAAATGCAGGTGAAAGCACTCTGTGTTCTCAGCTTGTGTTTTTGTGTGTTATCCCAGCACGTGGCCCTGTGGATGATGCTGGATTACTCACACACCTCTCAAGTCCTCTTTTTCTCTGATTTCTTTTTATTTGTAAGAACTACCAGTGCTCACGTTAGCCTAGAAAACCCAACACCTTCAGGATGCTGGCGTCAACAGCTCTGAGCTGTCCTCTGAGCCTGTTCCTTAGGAACTCCTGTGACTTTCAGGAGAATTTACCTCAGATTTGATTGGAAAGGGAGGAGGTGGAAGGAATAGTGCAGAAGAGGACAGCTCATCTCAGAAGAACAAAGATGAGGTCAAGAATGAGGAAACCGTGTAGGGAAGAGGATCACAGATTTGTCACAGTTGGAGAAAACCTCTAAGATCCCCATGTCCAGCTGTCAACATTTCCTCTCCAGGTAAAAATGTGGAACAATATGTGTATCACTCACTAGAGCAGGTCCTGAAGTGCCTCATCCACATGGTTTTTCAATACCTCCAGGGATGGTGACCCCACCACCTCCCTGGGCAGCCCATTCCAATGCTTGGCTACTCCCCCAGTAAAGAAATTCTTCCTCATAGCCAGTTAAACCTCCCCTGGTGCAACTTCAGGACATTTCCTCTGGTCCTATCATTATTTAGTTGAGAGAAGAGCCCAGCACCCACTTCCCTACAACCTCCTTTTAGGATGAAGGACTGGAGATGATGGAAGAGACTACAGAAGCCTGGGTCACCACTGACACAGAACATGGACAAGAAGAGCTTTGGGATTCATCTGGGAAGGGAGACAAGAAATACTTGGAATATTTTGCCTACCATGGCAAAACCTAGGAGAGATTGAGTGCCATCTGTGTGGCTCTGGAGGAAGAAAACACAAAGGATGAAGAATATGTGGTCAAGTTAGGATCAAGGGTTGGACTTGATGATCTCTGAGGTCTCTTCCAACCCAGCCAATTCTATGATTCTGTCACCCATGGCAATAAAATGAGCTGGCAAAGTTGGCTGCTACAGGGGAAAGGACCCAAGAGGGACATTTTGGTTTCCAGGATTGATTGACAGCAGAAACCCTCCAGATGGGAGGAAGAATAACTAGTAACACATTTCCAGAGCACTGACTTGCTTGCTGTCTCTGCTGCCCACCCCCTCAGCTCAGCTGCCCCAGCAGCTCCAGGCTGTGTCCACCCACCTGCAAGAAGCAGCAGAGAAGAAGTTTCACCTGGAGGGGAAAGCAAATTCTCCCTGGAGGAGGTGAGAGGAGGACAGGGGATCCTGTGAAATCCCACAGTGGCATTTGGAGGCAGAATTTCTGGACTGAACCTGACTGGGGAGTATGGAAGATGGGAGGAGGGGGATGAGGAGGGGCTCGAAGAGGTGTGTTAGCATCCTTACCTGTGTGGTATGGAATCATGGAATGATTTGGGTTGGAAGGGACCTCTAAAGGTCATCTAGTCCAACCCCCTTGCAGTAAGGACACCCTCAACCAGATCAGGTTGCTCAGAGCCTCCTCAAGCCTCACCTTGAATATTTCCAGGGATGAGGTTTCAACCACCTCCCTGAGCAACCTCCTCTATTTTCCCACGACCCTCATGGTAAGGAACTTTTTTTCTAACATCCAATCTAAATCTACTCTAATTTCAAACCATTGCCCCTCATCCTATCACTCCAGGTCCTTGCAAACAGTCCCTCTCCATCCTTCCTGCATTCCCCTTTCAGATACTGGAAGGTCACTATTAGGTCTCCCTGGAACCTTCTATTTTCCAGCCTGAACAAGCCCAGCTCCCTCGGATTGTCTTCATAGGAGAGGTTTTCCATCCCCCTGATCATTTTTGTGGATCTCTCTGGGCCCTCTCCATCAGCTCCATGTCCTTCCTGTGTTGAAGGCTCCAGAGCTGGATGCAGGGTTCCAGGGGAATCCAGGGAATCCAGAAAGTTTAACTCAGTGAATCTCTTGCATATTCTGCCCAGGGAACTGATAGAGTCACCATCCCTAGAGGTATTTAAAAGAGATGTGGTGCTGAGGGACATGATTTAGTGATGGAGCTGGCAGTGCTGGGTTAAGGGTTGGACTTGATGATCTTAAAGGTCTTTTCCAACCAAAATGATTCATCAGGAAATCTCTCTTCTACATTTGCAAACACTGCCTGGCTTGGCTACAGTCTGTGAGATCATCTTTTTACTATTTATTTAGACAACCCCCTATCCTGGAGTGAAATAAATCCCCCAGGATTGATGCTGCAGATGGCTGTAGGCATGTTTGCAGCTGTTGAGAAGTTTGCACAGTTTTGCCTCCTTCTCCTGTCACTCCTCTTTCATTTGTCTGCCTTGTTTGTGTCAAATCTCCTCCAAAAAGAACACACCTGGGGAAGAAATGTCCCATTTCCCACATCACCACTCCTAGCTGAAGCTCTCACAGGTCATGCCAGGGATGCTGGCACCTGATTCCCACATGTGCCACTGGGATTCCTTCTCATTGCATACATAAACTGATAAATCAAGTTTTTAGAAGTCTGGAGTCTTGATGTCAAACCCCACTCTCCTGGAAAATCATCCTTGGGAAGTTCCTAGTGAGTAGGCTCAGGTTCCAGCAGCTTTGCTGTGCTGTGTCACTGTGTTTCCCCTGTCACTCACCAACACAGCAATATTTACAGGGCTGGAAGGAGAAAAAAAAAAGCTTTTTCTACATTGCCACTTCTCAGCCACAACCAAGAGGACCCAAGGGAAGAAAATCTCCCTCATCTTAGTGAGTGACCACTTGCTGGCCATTAATTTGGGAAGGACTTGGTCCTCAGCTAGAAGCAAATCTGATCTTGCAGACTTGGTGGGTGGTGTTGGCCAGGTTCAAGAGAGCTCCAAGCCTGGTTTCATCTCATCTCCTGGAGTAATTTCAGTTTCAGAGAGTTATCAGAGGTTTGGGATTTATATTTCCTAGATGCCAAGATCTTTTCCCCTGTGTAGATGCAGCTATGCTGGAACATAACTCTCCTGTGAGGACAGACTGGGAGAGTTGGGGTTATTCAGTCTGGAGAGAAGAAGGCTCTGAGGACACCTTATTGGAGCCTTCTAGGGCTACAAGAAAGCTGGGGAGGGATTTTTTAGGATGTCAGGGAGTGATAGGATATGGGGGAATGGATTCAAACTAGAGGGGAGATTCAGATTAAACATTAGGAAAAAGTTTTTCCCCATGAGGGCGGTGAGACCCTGGCACAGGTTGCCCAGAGAGGTGATGGAAGCCCCATCCCTGGAAGTTTTTAAGGTCAGGCTGGATGGGGCTCTGAGCAACCTGATCTGGTGGGAGATGTCCCTGCCCATGGCAAGGGGGTTGGACCAAGATGATCTTTAAGGTCCCTTCCAACCCTGAGAATTCTATGATTCCATGGAAAGTTTACAGGCCAGACCCATGAGCTGAGCTGCAAGACCTGGGTGCCTCTGAACTGGGGTCTGTAGGAAATCCAAGGTAAATTTTGTTACCTGAACACACAGGTTGGGTGCTGGTTCTTCAGATTTGCTCCAAAAGTATCATCCAGCTGAGAGGCACTCATCTGCTTGGCAGGGAAAGCTGACTGTTCAAACCCTGAGCTAGGAGCTCTTTCCCCAGGGAACCACTGACACTGACAAGGAATTAATTTTTGCCTCTACTGAGTACACTGAGAAGCTGGGAAAAAAAAAAAAAAGCATAAAAAAAGTGCTCTTAACTTAAAAAACTTCAGCTAAATGTTTAAAGCTAGAAGTGATCTGAGACCTTAGAACCTAAAATCCTGGGGCTGAAAAAACTCCACATTCTCAGTGGCTTTGCAAGCCTTTCTGGTTTTATTTAGCTATGTGGGCTTTGGGCTGTATTTTTGTGTGTGTGTGTGGTTTTTTTGTTTTTTTTTTTAATGGCCACAACACCAAGGGAGCCTGTGTGGAAATCTGTAGTCAAGGTACCCTAAGCTGCTTTTACAAGCTCTCAGGTTGGTGCTGTTGCTGCAAAAGTCTCTTTCCCTCCAGGACCAGGCAACCCAGCACATCTTTTACCACCCATCAGGATCTTTAAAGGGGTGGCTTCAAAATCAGCAGGCAACTGCACTGCCTCTCGCTCAGGTCGAGGAAAAAAAGAGCTGCCACCGGTTTCTATGCTAATTTGATGGGTTTCAAAAGCCCATTTCGTTTCTCCTCCTCCTCCTCCATCCACTTTTCTCGCTCTCACTCCTCTTGTGGAGGTGCCAAAGCCTCCTCTGTCAATTTGTGAGAAGTTCTGCTTGAAAACTGGGGCAGAGGAGCTCCCACGTAACCAGGCTGGCAGGAAAATATTGGAGGCAGAAAACCTGCCTCAAAATGACTCGAGGAGTTTCCCCATGTCAGGGTGAAAGAAAGGGGAACCTGGAATTAACTCCACCAAAATCCCTGGGGGCCAAGGCACCTGCCCAGCATCTTCTGACCATGGCTGGTGACATTTCCTCATTAAGACATTTTTCATTTGTGCCTCCTGTCTTTTTTTTTTTTTTTTAAATCTGGTTTCTGCTTGCAATGTTTCTGGTTCTGCTTTTTTTTTTTTTTTTTTTTTTTTTTTTAACATAAAAAAAAAAAATTCAGCAGAGCAGCTTTTCTTCCAGACATTTCCAATTGCTTGTTAGGAGAGATTATAGAACATTGTTGAGAAAACCTGAGTTAGTTCAGCCTTGAGAGAGAAGGCTTAGGGGACACCTTATTAGGATGTTCCAGAACTTAAAGGGGGGCTACAAAGAAGATGGAGACTCCCTGTTTCCAAGGAATTCCATGGACAAGACAAGGGGTAATGGGCACAAATTGCTCCTGGGGAGATTCTGGTTGAACACAAGAGGAAAAAATTTCACTCTGAGGACAGTCAGACATTGGAATGGTCTCCCAGGTGGATTCTCCCAATCTGGAAAGTTTTAACTCAGCTTAACAGGGTGCTGAGACATAATAAAATAATATTAAAAGGCTTGGACCAGATGAGCCTTGAGGTCCCTTCCAACCTCACATCTCTGATAGTTGGACTTCCACAGACTAAAGCAAAAAAAAAAAAAAAGAAGTTTCCAACCTTCTTTTTTTAAAAAAAAAGAAATCTAAATGTTGTTTAAACACTAACACCCAATCTAGTAATTCTAATCACCCCTGTAATGGATTTTTATGCTTTTTACAAGTGCTTGCTTGAACTTTCAGAGTTTTGCTGAGGATGTTCTCTGTGCTACATATGCTTCTTGGGAAGCAAACTGAAATCCACCCACCCTTCTGCATGGGCTACCAAACTCTCCCCAATCTGTCACCTCCTAGGTGCTAACAAAGCCTGACAGAAAAAATATTCACTCTTGCCTCAGATTAAATCCCACCCTGAGCAGGAAAATGAAAAAAAAAAAAATTCCTGATAAGCAGCAAGAGGAGCTCCACAGCTCCTTTCTCTGGGATTTTTTAAAATAATTTTTTTAACAAGTTGCACATTTAAATTGCCAATTTCCCCATGGAATGAGCGTGCTTTGTGTTCTTTCCTTTTCTTCTATTATCACCCTGAAGTCATAAATAAAATAAAATAAAATAAAATTCAAACCAATAATACAGGGTAGCTCATTGCCCCCAGAATTAACACCCCAAGTACTTAGCAGCCCAAATCACAATCTAAATTATAATTAATTAATCAGCTATAAATACTCAAACCAAAACCCTTCAAAGGTATTTTGTCTGGCTATTTGCTTTAGTAGCTCTGAGGAACTGTTTTATTATTCTCCAGTTTTAGCATTCAGTGTTCAGAGAACCTCCTGGACAGCAGCTGCATCTGAAAGAGATGGGTTTGGTCTTTTTTTTTTTTTTTTTTTTTTTTTTTTTTTTTTTTTTTTTTTTTTGTCTTTTTCCTTTTAATTTTTTTTTTCTTTTTTCTTTTTCCTTTTTTCTTTTTTCTTCTCTCCTTTCTCTTTTTTCTTTTTTCTTCTTTCTTCTTTCTTTTTTCTTTCTTTTTTCTTCTTTCTTCTTTCTTTTTTCTTCTCTCCTTTTTCTTTTTCTTCTTTCTTCTTTCTTTTTTCTTCTCTCCTTTTTCTTTTTCTTTTTTCTTCTTTCTTTTTTCTTCTCTCCTTTTTCTTTTTTCTTTTTTTTTCATCTTTCTTTTTTCTTTTCTTCTTTCTTCTTTCTTTTTTCTTTTTTCTTGTCTCCTTTTTTTCTTTTTTCTTCTTTCTTTTTTTCTCCTTTCTTTTTTCTTCTTTCTTTTTTCTTCCCTCCTTCTTTTTCTTTTTTCTTTTTTCTTTTTTCTTTTTTCTTTTTTCTTTTTTCTTTTTTCTTTTTTCTTTTTTCTTCTTTCTTTTTTTCTTTCTTCTTTTTTCTTTCTTCTTCTTCTTTTTTTTTTTTTTTTGACATGCCATGTGATCAGCCCCCATCTTAGGAGACTCTTTTGACAGTGAGAAGAAATCCTAACTCTACATTTTCCAGGGACTTTCTGGATGACCTGAATGGAAGAACCACCCCAAACCTCACATCTTCTGTCTAAAGACCAACACTGTGCAAGTTGTCCACAAAATGATGTTCAGCAGATGAACTACAACCCTGTGCCTTTCAAACCCCAAGAAGAAAAAAGCAGATAAGATGAATTTTCAGCTCTAAGCTCATTTTTTTTTTTAAAGCTGGACTACCCTATGGATGGGACTTCAGATATTCCCCTTGGGGAGGGACATTTTATTTGGTTATGTAGTGATAGGGTGGGGGGGAAATGGTTTCATACTGGAAGAGGGGAATTTAAATGAGATTTTAGGAAGAAATTCTTTCCTTGGAGGGTGGTGAGACCCTGGCCCAGAGAAGTTTTGGGTGCCCCAACCTTGGAAGTTTTCAAGGTCAGGTTGGATGGGGCTTGGAGCAACCTGGGCTGGTGGATTCTGCCCATGGCAGGAGGGTTGGAAGCAAATTATCTTTAAGGTCCCTCCTAACCCAAATTATTCTATGATTCCAGGGATGGTGGAGTTGGTTCCCAGGTCATGGACTGAGGCTTCTTGGGGCAGAATTTCTTCTCACTTTTAGGTATTTAATACAAAAAAGACATTGGTTAGCCCTGGCTCCTTCTAAAGTCAGCGGTGAGAGTTGGCTTGGATTTCCTTGGCAAAAAATCCATTTTTGCCAAGATATTAGAGGCCAACCTCACCTGCTCAGATGGGTTGAGAGAGGGCAAAGCAGAAGAGGCACAGAACCAATGTGTCAGGGGGTCTGGATGGCATCTCCTGAGCACCCAGTGCTGCAAGGGCTGCAGGATTCACCTCTTCATGTGAGCACAGTTGGTTTTCATCCCAATCTGGACCTCAGAGAGTTGCAGAAAAGATGGGGTTACCCTTCTGACAGCACAGAAGCTCTCTGTTCATGGCTTGCTGATGCTGCACCTCCCAGAGCTCTGCACTGCAGCACAAACCAAGCCTTGATGTCTTCATTCCTGGTGTAGTTATTGTGGGATTATTGCTCCCGTGGCATGCAAATAATAATCCTTTCTTTCCTTGATGCTTGTAGCTGCCAGGTAATTTAGAAAATGAATCTTCAGGGCTGGTAATGTCTTTTGTTGTCTGTGTGTGCTGTCTGCCTCCATCTACATCCTGGCTTGCTCTGTCAGATCTCAGAGGCCCTTTCCAAAGAAACTCTGCAGGATTTTGTCCAAGATCCTGATGGGTGAAACTGAGGCATGAATAAAAGGATTGCTGTCTCCTCAAGCCAGCCAGAGCAAAGGACAAAGCAGACGTGCAGTCCAATTAGCCCATAAGTTACACCAAGTCCTACAAGACCATGGAAAGAAAGGAGAAACAGCCCCTGGGAATGCAAACAATCACACAAACACACAAAAAAATCAGAAAAATAAAGAAGTTGATGCTGGGGTAATGTATTCCTCACCCTAGGCCCTTTCCATCAGGGCAGCTTTTGGCACTGCAGCAGTGATTCACAGGGACTGTAAATCAGAGGTCTGGGGTCTTCTGTCAGACCCCATAAAACACAACTGAGCAAAGACTCCTTCTGTAACCCCTGGTGTGACCTGCATCCAAAACCAGCTTTAGTGGGAACTTTTCCAGGCATACAAAGAGATCTGTGACCTTTTCCTTTCCTTTCCTTTCCTTTCCTTTCCTTTCCTTTCCTTTCCTTTCCTTTCCTTTCCTTTCCTTTCCTTTCCTTTCCTTTCCTTTCCTTTCCTTTCCTTTCCTTTCCTTTCCTTTCCTTTCCTTTCCCCTTTCCTTTTCCCCCCTTTCCCCAACGTCCCCCTCCCTATTCCCTCTCTTTTCTCCCCGTTCCCCCCTCCCTCTTTTTCCCCCCTTCCTCCCCTCCCCTTTCCCCTTTTTTTCTCCCTATTTTCTCCCCTCTGGAGGAAAGGGATTAAACCTCCTGCTAAGGATTTCTCCTCTCTCGCATCTCAGCATCACTCAGCTCCGGGGATGTGCGGTCAGGATGGAAAAGGAGGAAAAAAAAAAAAAAAAAAAAAAAAAAAAAAGCGATGGTGGTGAGAGAAGGACAAGAGCAGTAAATCAGGGCCGATGGCATGAAAAGAAAGAGGTAGAAATCACTAGGAAAAAAAAAATCCAGCAAGGGCAGTCAGAGCTGCGAGGGTTTGCGGGGGGAGAGCTGCGGGCGCCGCGCAGGGGTTGGGGAGGAGAGGATCGGGATCCCACGTGGTGATTGATCAGTGTGTGGGGGGGGGGATAAGGGGGAGACGGTGCCGAAAAGCCATGAAAAGTGGTGAGAGGAGGGAGATCTGTGTGTGGGGGCTGGGGGAAGGTGCTGGCAGGGCAGCCTCCCCCACCCTGCCTGCCACCCACCATCCTTATTCATCCTGCACCTTCCCTTGCCACCTCCCTATGAGCAAGATCCACCCAGTGTGGGGCTGCTTTTAACCCTCTTTTGGGTCAAAGAGAGGGAAACTTGATGAGTTTTGGCACTGAGGCTTGAGTGGAAGTGGTTTCAGCTGGGGGGGAGCTTGGTCATTGGGCTGAATAAGATGCTTACATCCCTTCTGGCATCACGATCCCTGGGGAATCCTTTATGCCCTGCAGTGTGAAGATGAGAGACTGACTGCTGGAATCAGTGGGAGCTTTTCCTTTGCCTTCCCAGAGCTGTGGATCAGGCTGCAAAACAATTTGATTGCAGCTTCTTTCTTGTGCTGGACCACAGCTGTGTTAGTGGTGAGCAAGCCCAGCTCTCAGTGGTACCTCCATCAGAACACTGCCAGCTCAGACTGTGAATCTTTCAGTGTTGTCCATGATCAGGCACCCAGAGAGAAGTAAGAACAAGGCAACTGCATCTGATATCCCCACCCAAAATCTTTTTCACCCCTAAAAATTCTTGCTTACTTTTGGACTAGTTTAAATCCAGGGGATTTCCTCTGCCTGGCTGAGGGTATCTGTTCATAATAAAATTCTTACTCAAAATGCTTTTCTTCACCATGGCAAACCCTTCCAGACTGCCTGAGATAAAGGTACAGGTGGCCCCCCAAGGAGGGAGTTTGTGGGATATATCCAGGTTCTCTGCAGGGAGAGTTAAATTTCCAAAAGCAAATACAACTTCATCTTGCTTGATGGAGCCACATGGTGGGGCACATCTGTCCTGGTGCTAAAACCTCTTTCCTCCACTCCCCCAGCAGAAATAGGTTTATTATGTCTAAATAACCTCTTTGGAGTTGGTTCTGCCCCTTTCTATCCCCTGAACTGTCTCTGGCACTGCCTGGGAGGACAGGAATTGGCACATTTAAGCAGCTTGAAGGGTGATGGGGAGTGCTCAAGCCCTCACCTCATTGATATTTCCAGCACACTTGCTAAACCACGAGTCTAGCACCAGGTCAAAATATTCTTTAACAGGTTTGCTGGATTGCTAAGGCTTTGCCATCCCCCTGCTCTCTGATCCCCACTGTTTTTCTGCTATCTGATTTGCTTTTGCCCTTAGGGCTGCATTTGTCTGGTGTGGTAGATGGGGTCAGAGGAGTTTAGCAGAGCACAGTGTGGGAGCTTGTGCTTAAACCTGAGGCAGTGCCTGGGATGTACACCCACAACTGCCTGACATCTGTTTTCAGAACTAAATGAAACCCAAGAGACAAATTTCATCTAATTTAATCCTGCACATGGACCATGCAGGGGGCTCTGGCCAACTTTGAAGACCAGGGAGCTCATGGTTGATTTTGATGCAAGCACAGATAATAAGAATAAAGGGTCATTTTCTACCTGGTGGATTCTTGACCCAGAGGATCCTGGACCCAGAGGACCCAGTGGGTCAGGTCTGCAAAGGTCTTCCCTGTCTCAGCAGCAGCTGGGTTTGATGGACTAAGCAGGAGGGCAAAAGATGTTTTGGCCCTACCTGCAGGTGGGTGGTGGCTACTGATAAAAATCATTTGTCCATGGGATTATTTCAAAGCTTAAGCAGGTCATGATTGCACTGATTTATGCAGAAGTTGTTATTCCCATTCATATCAAGGAATTTATCACCTGGAAGTTTTGCAGGATCTGATAGGGTTATGTCCAGAGTTTAAAGACTGGAATGAAAAGGAGAAAAAAAAAAAAAAAAAAAAAGTCTGCTCTGTTATGGACAAGAGACCAGATGAATTTTGGGGTTGATCTTTGAGAAATCAACAATCAAAGTTTCACTGCTTCTGCCTTTCTTTTTTTTTTTTTTTTCTTCTTTTTGGTAATTCAAGTCTTGTCTCTGCTGTTTGCCTGAAGGTCTCCACAGATCATGAATTAGTCAGAAAGGGATGGAAAACAAAGACAGAAAACAGAGTTACTCAGTTGTAAAACCCTTCAGGATGCCTTCCCATCGAATGCTATTCTGTTAAAAAGGCCACTGTAGGAGGAGAAACAGCTCCAGGAAGGGGAGAAAAGTTCATTAAAGATCTGGAGCTGTTTCCCTATGAGCAACAAGTGCCCTTGGTAACTCATCAGCATGGAAAAATACAAATTTTAGGGACAGGGTTTGCTCCAAGGTCAGTTGTTGTTCAGACAGAAATCCTTCTTTTTCACGGGGCATTTTCCCTTTTCCTAAATGACATTTTAGATTTTCTGCATAAACCCCTGGGTCAACATTGCTCCCTCCTCACGGGGCAGCCCAAGACACAGGAACAGGCAGGTGACAAAAAGCCAACTTTGTGTCTACTGAAGCCCTTGAATTGTAAAACCAAGTCCTTGTTTAACAGACTCAAAAAGTTTGGAGTTTGGAGGTTCTCTGGTCCAACCTCCTGCTCAATCAGGGCCACCTGCAACCAGTTGCCCAAGCCCATGTCCAAGCAGTTTTTGAATATCCACAAGGATGAAGACTCCACAACCTCTCTGGGCAGCCTGTGCTGGTGCAAAATATTCCAAGGGAACCTCCTGTGTTACATTTTCTCTTGTCCTGTCACTGGGGACCACTCCATCATCCTATGATGATCTCCTGGACCCAGCTCCATCACCTTTGTGCCTTCAGGTATACATTGACCAGGCCCCCCCTGATCTTTTTCATCTCCAGGCTGAGCAGCTCTCTCATCCTTGCCTCATAGGAGAGATTCTTCAGTCCCTTCAACATCTTCATAACCCATTGCTGACCTCTCCTGGATGTCCACGTGTGGGAAACCCAGCACTGGCCACCAAAACCAAAAAGAAAACACTGCTGAAGCCTGGTTGAACCAGGACCTTTAGATCTTCAGCCTCATGTTGCCCCAGCTGAGCTACTTCAGCCCTGCTCTGTTGCCAATTTTCACAAAACCTGTAGAAATATAATTATCTTTCAGCTTTTTACCATTCAAACTGGGTCTGTGGGCACTTTAACTCTTGTCCTGTCACTGGGGATCACTGGAAAGGGCCCAACTCCATATTTACACCCTCCCTTCAGATATTTAGGTACATTGATGGGATCACTTTCTCATCCCTAGGCCTTCCATGGGATGCTCTGCATGGCTGAAGTACAAATTGTTTCAGAAACAAAGAGAGAATGCAAAAAAACAAATTTTACCAGCAAGTGATAGCCACAGGATGTCCTAAAACCTTTTGTCCTCTCCACTTTGAGAAGCCTACAGGAGATTGTAGAATTTGAAACCTACAGATTACTCAGAGCTGGGAGAATCCAGCACAGAGAGAGTTCTGTGACATTGCAGTTCATTCCTCTGAGTTCTCTACTGGCTCAGCTTCCCTTCTTGGTCTGCTAACCATAAGTAGTGCCACTGCAAAGAAAGCAACCAGAGTAAAAAAACCTCTAAAACCTTTAGCTTTTGGGTACAGCTTGACCTACCAGTTCTCCTCCAGGCAACTGAACCATGCCTGTCCTCTCAAATACAATCCCACCCCAAGAATTCCACCTGAAGTACCTAAATACACACATTCAGACCTATCTGAGATACCTCAGGCTTACCCAGTTATCTCACAGCTCCTACTCCAGAGGACTGTAGGCATTTTTCATGACCCACGAGGGAGAAATTCTTTAATTTGAGGGTGTTGAGACACTGGAACAGGTTGCCCAAGGAAGTTGTGGCTTCCTCATCCCTGAAAGTGTTGATGGAGTGGAAGGTGTTCCTGCCCATGGGAACCAGAAGATCTTTAAGATCCCTTCCAACCCAAACCATTTGATGATTCTGTGATCTAGCCCAGTCCTCTGTCTCTCAAAATGGCACAGAAAAATGCTTCATAGGAGGCCATGTGAGTGTAGCTGAAGTCCACACCCCCTCTGCAATATTCAAGAAGTTGGAAGGAACCTTTTGATCCATCACCAATCCTTAAAGCTATATTTATACACCTGTCCTAAACATCAACTATTAGAGACCAAGAAATTTAACAGCTATCAAATATTTTTGGATGAGAGTGGTTGTGCTGGATAAATACACAAGATAGGAATAATTCTTATGGCTACATATTTTTTTTTCACTCCTAACACCAGCAGAGCCCACATCAGCTCATTGTAGATAGATGACAAGGAGCCATCTGCAGTTTTCTCCCTAGGACAGGGAGACCTTCCAGGTCAGCTTGTGTGGATCACCTGTGATTTAAATCTACTTTTCCAGCTGTCCCATTTTTCTTTCATCAGCTTTCTCCTTGTCAACAAAAGTGACAGCAGAAACCAAAGTTCTGTTTCTCACTGGCTTCCCTCAGAAAAGAAGAAATGATCCCAGCATGGGAACTGTGCTATTTGCCTTGAAATACTCAAGTTTCAGCTGGGTACAAAATTCCTACTGCAAATTCTAGCAGTGCTGTTGGAAATGATGAAGTGAATGATCTGATAAAAAAAAAAACCAGAAAAAACAAGCCTTGAAGGAAGTGCCACGTTGCAGTTAAATTAGAAACCTGAGAAGCTGACATGCCAGGAAGATTTCTTGTTCAGATGGTGGAACATCACAACATTTTCTTCCTGAAAATCTATGAGCAAAGCCATCAGAAGGAAAAAGACAAAATTCCAGATTAACGTGTCATGTGGAAAAGTTGAAGAACAAGACCATTTGTTAGAAAGTTTCAGGCACAGAACTGGGGGTAGAAATTAAAATGGGGACAAAGACATTGAGGGAAGTGTCACAGGGACAGGGTATTTTTCTATCAGGAGATGATGGTAGATCATAGAATCATAGAATTGGCTGGGTTGGAAGGGACCTCAGAGATCATCAAGTCCAACCCTTGATCCACTCCCGCTGCAGTTCCCAGCCCATGGCACTGAGTGCCACATCCAGGCTCTTTTGAAATATCTCCAGGGATGGAGAATCCACCCCTTCCCTGGGCAGCCCATTCCAATGGCTGATCACCCTCTCCAGAAAGAAATTCTTTCTAATGTCCAACCTAAACCTCCCCTGGCACAACTTGAGACCTCTTGTGCCCTCTTGTCTTGCTGAGAGTTGCCTGGGAAAAGAGCCCAACCCCCCCCTGGCTCCAACCTCCTTTCAGGGAGTTGGAGAGAGTGATGAGGTCTCCCCTGAGCCTCCTCTTCTCCAGCCTCAACACCCCCAGCTCCCTCAGCCCTTCCTCACAGGACTTGTGCTGGATCCCTTCACAGCCTCCTTGCTCTTCTCTGGACCTGCTCCAGCACCTCAATCTCCTTCCTGAGCTGAGGGGCCCAGAACTCCACACAGGACTCAAGCTGTGGCCTCCCCAGGGCTGAGCACAGGGGCAGAATCCCTTCCCTGGACCTGCTGGCCACGCTGTTCCTGATCCAGCCCAGGATGCCATTGGCCTTCTTGGCTACCTGGGCACACTGCTGGCTCCTGTTCAGCTTCCTGGCAATCCAGACTCCCAGGTCCCTCTCTGTCTGGCTGCTCTCAGCCACTCTGTCCCCAGATGTCTGTCTCTCTTTCATGACAGTGGATAAAATGTCACGGGAGTTTTCCCAAATATCTGCATTTCCATAGTGCAGTACTGAGATGGACATCTGAGTGGTAGGGAAGAGGTGTCCATATTTCCAGCCAAAAAAGCAGCAGCTGCTAAAAGATGGAATTGTGATCTCCCCACAAGGCAGCCAGAGAAACCATCCCAACTTCATCCCTCCTTCCACTTTCCTCACTTGCCTATGGAGCTCCAGATATTGGAGCTGAATGAGCCAGAAGGACAACTTGAATGAAGTTCTTTCTCTTCAATGAGGGAAAGTTTAAGCTTCCAGCCTGCCCTGGTTTGGGCCAGGATAAAGATGATTTTCTGTCTTGGACTTTTGCTTTCAGCTGAGTCTCTTGGAAGGAGCTGCACTTGCTGAAATGAACAGCAAGTTTCTCAGGCAGTGTCTGCTGCTGGGACTGATCCCACTCGATGTTTAGAGTTCCAGCTGGAGAATGGGGTGCAGAACCAAGGCCACTGCTCAGCTCTGAGGAACATTTGGCCCTCTGGAAGGAGAAAAGGAGGCAAGAGGTCCCAGCTGCAGCCCTCCTTTGGGGAGGAACAGACAAGTGAAATGGCCAGAATTGACCAAACAGAGGATTCCATCCCATCCACCTCATCCTCAGGAGAAATTGGAGGGATCCCCAGGGTCAAAGCCCTTCCTGCTTCCCCTTCTTCCCCTGTGCCTGTTTGCTTGGGCATCCTGGGAGGATTCCATCCCTTCCTCTGCCTGTGCTCCTGCTCCATGCCAGCCTGAATCTGTGTGTTCCTGCCTCCAGCTCCCCACTGCTGCTGAGCCCAGGAGTCCAGCCTGGACTTTCCCAGGGCTGCCCTGCAGCCTGGGTGGGGATGGGAGAGTTCTTGGGGGAAAGGGGCGAGGAACCTGAGATCCATTTTCCTCGATATTTGTATATATATTTTGTATTTTTTTTTTCCTATTTATGATTCATGTTCCATTAAAGCTGTGTAGTTTAGTTTCCAACCCATCAGTCTCTCTCCCTTTTTCTCTCTCCTTTCTTTATCAGGGGGGAGATGGGGATTAATAAACATCATCTGTTATTTGGTTTAATTGCTGGGCCAGTGTTAAACCCTGACACATCCCTGGCTATGATGGGATGCCTGGAGTTGCTCTTGGTGGGCCAGTGTGTGGTCTTTACCCCTTCCTGACTGCCCTTCTAAAAAACCCAACGAGAACCAGTGCAGGAACCAGGTGTGGGTACAGAGGTCACCTTTCCACGCAACTCAGCAAATCAGATTTCTCATAAATCTTTTTTTTTTTTTTTCCATTGTAGGCTTTCTGGCAGCATCCAAAGTCACTGATGGCATTTTGTCCTATTTCTTCACTTTTAATCCTGTTATCTGCACCAGGGCAGTGACAGACAACTGCAGGGTTGGGATACTATTGCTTTTCAGCTACTAATTTGGCTCTGATGTGTCAAATAAAGCACATATTCCTCCTTTAGGCTCCTCAGAAATTTTCTGTCTCATTACACTGAGCAGGCTCCTGGTTTTCAGAGATTATCTCTATTTTGCTGTCACTATTTTCTCGTCTTTCTTCCTTATTTTTTTTTTCCCAGGCTTTTCTGAAAACGATCTCATTAAGAACACAAGAATCCTGGTTCTGAAAAAGGTTCCATGAGGTTTACAAAGGTCTCCCAGTAGGAAGGTTTCTTGCCTTCTTTTTCCCTTGCAGCTCAACAGCCCCCCAAATGAGCCCATTAGCAAAAATGGACTGCTTGGATAAAAAATAAATAAAATAAAATGTCTACAAAACCCTCAACAGCAATGTAAGGCTCCAGGAGGCAACAAACTATGTTGGCAAACCTCATCTTTGATGGCACTTTAAGATGTTAGGGGAAAAAAATGAGATAACAACACAAAGGGTGCTTGCTACCTCCTGCAATGGCTGGGAGGGGATGTGCTCAAGAGGGTGGAATATGGGGCCTGAGAAAACTAAATTGTTATTTTGCAGAAATAAATGCAGCTTTGAAACCCAGAGATAACAAAGTCTGGCTGCCAGACTGTGCCTTCCTCTCTACATCTGATGTCTCTAAGATGCTGAGGTTGTTAACCCATCCTTTGGAGGGGGGATGTGTCACTAGAGCTCAAAAAAAAATTTAAATTTTCATTTTAAATGTGGGTCTTGGGAAACACAAGGCTATGAATAACACTACTGTGGTTCTCACATGCAATATCCCCAGGCCTGAAGGAGGTAGAGATGGAGTTTCTGGTCCTGCTGCTGCCTAAAAGAATTCTCTGGGGCAGGGTGAAAATTCATTGCCCTGTGGTGAAATGTCCACTTGCCAGGGACACACAGCAGAAAAAAAACCCAAAACAAACAAACAAAAAAACCCAACAACAAAAAAAAAATCCACAAACAGAAAAAAAAAAGAAAAAAGAAAAAAAAAGATAGAAAAAAACCCCAACACTAAAATCCCAAACAACCACCACCAACAAAAAAACACCAAAAAACCCCACACCACCACCACTCCCTTCCAAAAAAAATATAAAATCAAACCAAACATCAACCTAACCCAACCCAAAAACCACCCAGACCTGGAATTTAAGTTCTCCCCAAGTCTAGATCACTCTTTGCTGGGAAAAATAAATTTTAGTGTTTTCTGTATTGAGTCTTTTTTACAAAGAGAGAGACATCAGAGATTGATTTCCTTCAGAGTAATCTGGGAAAGCAGAAGTTTCTGGTCATCCAAATCTCATTTTTCCAGCAGGCAAAGGAAGGTTTTTGAGGCAGAACATTCCAAGCTTTATGGTTGGGTTGGAAAAGACCTCGAAGATCAACAAATCCAACCCAGCACTGCCAAGCCCACCTCTAAACCACATCCCTAAGGATTATGTCCACACATCTTTTAAATCCCTCCAGGAATGGTGACTCCACCACTGCTCTGCACAACCTGTTCCAGTGCCTGACAACTGTTTTAGGAAAGAAAAAGTTCCTAAAATCCATTAGAAACCTCTTCCTGGAACAATTTGAAGCTATTTCTCCTTGTTTCACATTTTTCTTGGGAAAAGAAACTGAGAGCCTCAACTCCAACCTTTTTCCAGGTTATTTGGGGAGAGAAACAACTTCTCCCCTCAGTCTCCTTTTCTCTAGACTAAAAAATCCCAAATCCCTTATCTCTTCCTTGTCAGACTTGCTCTCCAGACCTTTTCCCAGTTCTTTTTCCCTTCTCTGGATACTCTCCAGCCCCTCAATGTCCTTGTAGTGAAGGGTCCAAAACTGAGCACAGGATTCGAAGTGTTGAGTCCAGAGGGAAAATCACTTTCCCCATCCCTGCTGGAGATCTCCTTAAGTCCTGCATGGAGCAGACAGCAGTAGAACACCTAATCTTGAGGTTTTTTTCTTGGAGCAAAGCCTTGGGAGACACAAATCTCAACCTAAATGAGTTTTGTGGCAATTACTGCATATTGCAATCCTGCAGCTCTGTTCAGCATCCGAGTCCTGTGGCTTTTTTTCCCAGGCTTAATAACATTTGCAGCTCCTGCTCTGCCTCCACAAACTCTTGTTGTTCAAGATGGATCGCCCACTGCCACTTCAGCCCATCAAAACTTCATTTCCAGAAGGATAAACCATTTGGAAATCACTTTCTTAATAACTGTCCATAGAGCAGAGCAGTAAAATGGGTACCAAGGCAGCAGAACAACACCAAAAAAAATTAAAAACAAAGCAAAAATCCAAACAGTACCAAGAAAACCCTTTTAAAAATAACAGGTGTATTAAAATGTGTGTGGGGGTGTAGGTTTATTTGTAAAAAAATAAAACACAATAATACACAAAGCAGGTGGTGAGCCACCTCATTAGCAATCCCCTTGTTCTTGCTAAGCAAGGTTTGGTGAATTTCCCTGAGAGGTTTCCCAGAAATTCATAAAATGAGTAGTAAACAACCCAAGGAAGGGTTGGGAGGTATTTTCAGACTCTGCCTGACATCCCAACACCCCTATCTGAAGTTTTTCTCTGTTTTGCAAAACACCCAGAAGTTAATGGGAGGAAAATTAAGGAGCAAAGTAGGGGGAATAAGATGAGAACAAACAGAATCCACAGTAATTTGCTTCACATTGAGAAAACATAAGTATGATTGCTTGGACAGTGATGGCATCTTGATGTATAAATGGGTTTGTTACTTAACTCTGGTGATTCATGCTGTCAGGCAGAGGGATGAGGCAGATGCCAAAGATGATGCTGGGAAAGAAATTTTTCCTCCCCAAACAGGTTGGTAGGGAATTTACAAAGCTCAGAGGTCAACAAAAATGGGCCAGATATTTTTATGATGAACATATGGACAGCTGGGGGGAACATCCCAAAACAGAGCAGCACTGCCAGGCTCCTACCTCCTGCTACCAAGCCCCAAAAATCAGAATATTTCACTGATTTTTAGCCCTTACTGTTTAAGTAGATCTGTAATCCACAAAGGGATGACTTTGGTGGACTTAGGTAGTATTAATCTCCTGTTTCCTGTGGGTGAAAACTGGCACAATGAGTCTTTTCATATTTTTCACATCATTTATTTCATCAGTGTTTCTGAATCAAGCTGAACTGCAGCCACGTGAAGCTATTGGGCATTTGGAGTAGAGCTTTTGTTTTCTTTTGTTTTTAAAGATTGTCTAAAGAAGGTATTCCAGCTGCCTAGAATGAAAGAACCAGGAAGAAAGAAAAAGAAAAAAAAAAAAAGAACAAAAGAAACTGAGATAATTTTAGCTGTTCTAAATTTTATAAGCAATCTCCACAAATATTTGCAGGGAGGAGATGAGGAAAAAAGAAGGAAAAAGTTCTGTGCTGGTCATTCTGTCCCAGAATGAAGGGAAGGAAGGTGTTATTTTTAGACATCAAGTTAAGACCCTATTTGGCAGCTCCTAGGTGGGTTTTTTTGGAGCCTCCATGGTCTCCTCTGAAGTTTACCAGGACACAATGGAAACTCATCCAGCCCTAAGAGTTCCTGGTGGGAAAACATCTGTTTTTGGGGCTGAGCAAAGAAATGAGGCACTCTCAGGGTGGGTGAAAAAAGGTGGCCAGGCTGGATGATGGGATTTCAGTTCACTTCTTGGTCTGGATCCTTGTGAACACCTGAGGAAACACTTGTGGGGCAGGAGAGGGCTTGAATATGGGATCTCTATAGTTTGTGTGTGGCAGAAGCAAGGAGATGGGGATAATTTTTTCCTGTAAGAAGTGAGATGCATGGCCTGGGGGATATATTCTGGGCTATACCTTGGTCTGCCTTGATGTTTGATCCAAAATGGCAAAGCTCTTGGAGAAGAAGCTGGGCTAGTTAACTGTGTGGAGATTGGGAGACTTCAGATGTAAAGAATTCCCCATTTATGGCCAAATGAAAAAAAAAAAAAAAAAAGATGTTGTGAACATGGTTTTCCACCACTCCTGGAAAGGGCATCCTGCCCCATGTTTCTTCTGGACAACCACAACCTCCTTGTTAGGTGATAAATTTGTTTTTAAGCCTCTCTGTGTCTGGAATCAAAGCTTTGGCTGGGGGATGATGTTCAACCAGCTTCCTCCATGACTTCTATGGAAATGATCAGGGAGCTGGAACACCTCTCCTGTGAAGACAACCCGAGGGAGCTGGGGTTTTCCAGCCTGGAGAAGAGAAGGAGACCTAATAATGACCTTCCAGCATCTGAAGGGGGACTATGGAAGGATGGAGAGGGACTGTTTGCAAGGGCCTGGAGTGATAGGATGAGGGGCAATGGTTTGAAATTAGAGTAGATTTAGATTGGATGTTAGAAAAAAAGTTCCTTACCATCAGGGTCGTGGGAAAATAGAGGAGGTTGCTCAGGGAGGTGGTTGAAACCTCATCCCTGGAGATATTCAAGGTGAGGCTTGAGGAGGCTCTGAGCAACCTGATCTGGTTGAGGGTGTCCTTAATGCAGGGAGGTTGGACCAAATGGCCTTTAGAGGTCCCTTCCAACCCAAATTATTCTATGATTCTGGCAGAAGCATGAGGTACCCTGATGAGGTTGTGACTCGACGTAGCAAAATCCATCACGTGGCAAACTTGGGGATGGAGCTGAAAGATTTTAGAGAGGAAGTGGGGGGGTCTGCATGTGTTTATTGGTCAACAATAACTGCATATCTCAGGGTTTCCCCCTCCTTCACAAACTCCACAAGCACAAACACCACTACAAGGAACCTTCCAGGCTCTGAGCACAGCAGGCGTCCTCTCCTCCTCCCTGCTGCAGAGCCTGAGGAGGAGGAAAGATGTCTGCAACCAGGGTTGGCAGCACATTTTGGGACTTGAAACCACAGCATTAGAAATCCTGGCCCATTTTCACCCCCTCAACCCTCCCAGCAGACTCTCTCCCATTTACAAACAGGTGGGGGAAAGGCAGGAGCCTGCAGCAGATCCATTCTCTGGCACGGATGCTCCTCACCCTTTTTTTCTGCCCCTCTCCCTGCTCCCACTCAGCCCTTTTCCCCCACACACCCCCACCCACCTGGGTGTCTCATTCCAAGGTGGCTTCAGGGAGCTGTGGTGATGGGTTTTTCCTTGGGGCTTTCCTTAAGGAACCCATTAATCCGGAGCTGCTGCCTTTCCCTCCCCTTCCTCCCTGCAGCCAACCCCGGCTGCTGAAAAGCAGAAAATAGGGGGGGTGGGGGAGGGATGTGAGGTGGGAAATCCAGGATGCCACGTCCTCCCCCACCAGTGTGGGATGGGATTTCTTCCAAAAGATCAGCAGGGAGCCCACCAGGTGTGTCAAGTGGGGAGAAACAGCAGTGACCAGCAGAGAAACACTGGCACGGATGCTCCTGCATCTCCCCCCCAAATCCTTCCCTCTTTCTGTTGCAACATTCCCGTGAGGACCCCATGGAAAGCTAAATCCTATTGTGCTGGGAATGAACTGCCACTGCCCTCCCAGCACCCCCTCCATTGCAATCAGGGATCCAGGGAAATGCTGCCCATCCCATCCCTGTAACCCTACAGCAGGACCATCTCTCCCCAGGTCATGTCTGGGGAACATTAAAAAAAAAAAATAAATTCCTCAGTCCTTAGGCATAAATAACCCTGGCTACATTTGCAGCCTCTGATTTTATTTTTTTCCCTGTTTTTTCTTCCCCACCTCCCCAAGTTTTTCCTTTCCTAATGTTCAACAGACTGATGCTTCCTTCTCAGCAGTCCTTTTTCCAGCTTGGAGCATCCCTCCTGTTAGACAACACCCACCAGGAGAAGGGACACTGTAAAAATTCCCACAATCATGTGCAGAGACACAAGCAAGGAAAAGACTGGAAAATACTTCTTAGTCCTCTGTCCTTAAAAGCTTCCTCCTCCTTTTTCTTGTCTCCCACATGCTGCCCCACACCTCATTTGGGACCTGCATCCCCTGCCCCCAAAACCTTTTGGATTTTAAGCTCCAAATAGAATCTACACACTCAGCTCCACCTAACATCCCCATTTTTTATTTTTTATTTTTTATTTTTTAACATGCCCTCAATAGACACATTTCTCAGTGCAGAAACCTCTGCAATTCTTTGCTCCCATAAACCTGGTGATCTCCTGATCACCTGAGATGGTGACCTGAGACCACCAACCCATTCTGTTTGGCTGCTTTTTGGGTTAGGAGAATGCTCTTAAAGAGCTTTACACAGCAGTTCATTCCCCAGCTCCTTCTGGCCCTGTTTTCCTCTGTCTTTTAGTGATGCTTGGGGACTCATCCATTTGGAAAGAAGAAATTAGCACAGCCTGTTTCTTGCTGCTCGTGTTCCTCCATTGCCACTGAGCTTCCCTGCTGGCCCTAATTACCCATCTCTCATTTACAGGGACTTAAATGATGGGAAGAAGAAGAAGAATAATTAAAAAAAAAAATCTGGTTGAATTAGATTGGGCTGAGGATGCACTGATTGAGGTTCCTTTCCCTTCAGGAGTGACCTAACATCACTTTTTGTGTTCTTACTGATGCAGATTTCCCATCACCAAGTGTGGAAGCTGCTCTGTTGTTCTCCTGAGCCCTGGCTTCCTGTGGCTTCCCAGGGATCAGCTGTAGGAAGCAAGAACACTAAAGGGAAATCCTTTGTCAGTAGCAATGCCAGGGGGAGAAGAAAATAAGAAAAATAGCTTAGAAGAAGGAAAAAAAAAAAAAAAAGCTGGAAAAAGGTAAATCAGGGAACCCCTGGGTGACATGGTGGCCAAAACCAGGGGAGTGGTGGCCTGGTTTATGGCCAGATTTATTTTTATTCATAGAGTGACAGAGCACCCTGTGACCCACCATCAAAGGAGGATGTTCATGTTCCAAAGGCAAGGAAATTCCTGCCCAGGTATTACAGAGAACAACTGAAAAAAAAAAAAAAAAAAAAAAAAAAAAAAAAAAAAAAAGATGTCAACAGAATGAGTTGAAATAATTGTATTTAATGTTTCCTTTGCCTTTAGGAATGTCCCAGCACTGAGGAGATCTGGGTCTTGGTGCCAAATTAGGAGGAGGGCTTTCAATCTGCCTAGGGTGTTTTCCAGCAGCCCTCCTTTGGGGAGGAACAGACAAGAGAAATGGCCAGAATTGACCAAACAGAAGATTCCATCCCATCCACCTCATCCTCAGGAGAAATTGGAGGGATCACCAGGGGCAAAGCCCTTCCTGCTTCCCCTTCTTCCCCTGTGCCTGTTTGCTTGGGCATCCTGGGAGGATTCCATCCCTTCCTCTGCCTGTGCTCCTGCTCCATGCCAGCCTGAATCTGTGTGTTCCTGCCTCCAGCTCCCCACTGCTGCTGAGCCCAGGAGTCCAGCCTGGACTTTCCCAGGGCTGCCCTGCAGCCTGGGTGGGGATGGGAGAGTTCTTGGGGGAAAGGGGGGAGGAACCTGGGATCCATTTTCCTTTATATTTCTATATATTTAGTAATTTTTCCTTTTTCTCATTCCTGTTCCATTAAAGCTGTGTAGTTTAATTTCCAACCCATCAGTCTCTCTCCCTTCTTCTCTCTCCTTTCTTTATCAGGGAGGGGAGGGGCATTAATAGGGAGCATCTGGTATTTGGTTTAATTGCTGGGCCAGTGTTAAACCCTGACACAGGTATTGAGGAAGTGAAGGAGAAGCTCAGCACAGTTTTTCCTGTGGGAACACCATGATGCCTGTGAGAAGGTGAGCTATGGGGTTATCTGGATCTCTCTCTCCTCGTCATGGGAGTGGTTGTTACTGTAAAAAAAAAAAAAAAATCTGCAGAGTTTCCTCTTTCTCATCACATGACCAAGGATATGGTTTGGCAGCCTGCCAAGCTGCCCCAAAAAAAGCCCATGTCCTATTTTCTCTCTGTGGCTGTGATCTCCCTGTGCTTCTCCATCACCAGAGGCCCTCAGATCACACTGCCATAGGGGTGTGAAACCCAGATAGAGATGCTAAAGCAGAGCCAGGGTTTCAGGGGTGGGTGGCACTGGTTCTGTGGACCAGGGAGAATCCTTGGAATGTCATGGACTCATCCTCCTGGCAGATGGTGAGGAGCACCAGGAGCTCTCCTGGACTGGACTGGTGGGACTCCATCAACCCAGTAGTGCTGGGAGATGAACCTGAGCTAAGAGCTTCACAGCCACCCCACCTCTTTTCCTTATTTAGCAGACCTGTGATTTGCAGTGTTTCCTGCTGAGAAGGAGTAAAAAAACCGCTAAATTCAGAAATTTTTACTAGAACACTGCGAGGAGCACAAAAAAGGGGAGGAAGGTGGGTGCAGAGTCAAATGTGTGGCTAAACATGGGTCAGGTTCAGCTCTCAGCCATGGGGCACAAATGCAGCTGAAATTTTATAGACCAGGTAAGGATCAGGCCCCTCAACATGGGGCTTGTTTGGTTTGCTAGCATCAGAGATGTGCACAGGAGAAAAATAAAGTTAATAAATAATTAAGTTAATAAAGTGGACATCTCCCATTAGACCAGGTTGCTCCAAGCCCCATCCAACCTTGCCTTGAACACTTCCAGGGATGGGGCAGCCACAACTTCTCTGTTCCAATGTCTCAGCACTCTCACAGTGAAGAATTTCTTCCTAATGTCCAACCTCAATCTACCCTCTTACAGTTTCCAACTATTACTTTTTGGAAAATAAATCTGGAGATGCCTTTCTGGTTGTGTTGGCCTCGTGAGGCTCATAACAACCAACACCAAAGCTCAGGTCCTTGCCATGGAAAATGCTCCCACCTTGGAGTTTCTTGATTTAAATTCAGGCAGGCTTGTGGAGGTGAAAGCAGAACAAGGAGACATTACATTAACATTTCCTCTGCCTAGCAAACCATCAGAACCAATAAAAATCCCATGAAAAAGAGAAAACAACAAAAAAAGAGAAGATACTTCTAGTTTGAAAACCAAGCCCTCCATCTTCTCCATCTTTTTAGATGAAAAGAAAAAAAGGAGAGAACAGAAGGAGCAGGACTACTAAGGATATTAATAATTATTATTATTATTGTTAATATTGTTAGTGGGTTGCCCTCAGTTTTTTGCTTGCTTTCCTACCCTCCCAGCACTTCAGTTGTGGCCCCAGCCCTGGAGGACCCTGGGTGACCAGGGACAATGTAGCCACTGATGCCAACCCTGTTCTAAATGCCAAAATAAAAAATAAAATAAAAAATAAAATAAAATAAAAAATAAAATAAAAAATCACTGGGTAGTGAGTACCAGCTTCAATAAATTGAATAAATTGTTCCATTGCTGGAGATGGATGAATAGAAGCATATGGTGTAAATTAACTGTGTTATTCTTTTTCTTTTTTTTTTCTTTCCCTTTTAATTTTTTTAAGAAATAAATTTAAAAGCTCAGCACTTTGGTTTCACTTCATTTTATTCCCTTCTTGATTTATTTGTTACTAAACAAGGGCTTGGCCAGCTTTGTCTGGGAACCTGTAGAGACTGAAAGGACACGGAGGTGGAGGGATTGTGTTTGGTTTGGGGTTTCTTTGTTTTTTGTTTTTTTTTTTTTTTTCTTCTAGAAGGAAGAAACAATTCTGGAAGTGAAAGGGAAAATTCTAGTACAGCAAATATAGGGTAACACAGAAAAACCCTGGTTCACCAGTAGAAAAAAAAAATAGTTCCTGCAAGAGTATGGGATTAATCCTGACCTTCAGAATTCTAACTTTAGGCACTTCAGAAAGTCCTTGGTGACAGACAGGGTCCTCTAGACAGGGGTTTAGAGAGGGAATTCAGTGCACATCACAGTGCATTATTGGGGAGGGACCAATTGGTATTGCAGAGGAATAATAAAGCATCCAGCAGAGCTTTGCTGTGCAGAAAACACTTAAAAGCTGCACCAGAAACTTTCCCAAGCCCTGGAATCTCCCCCTTCTCACTCACCCACCAGGTTCATCTGGCTGGCAGCTCAGACACATCTCCAAGAAGATGTCTTGCCAGAAGGTTGATCTGAGAAAATGCTCGGCCAGATGAGGTGACAAAGGGTTGGCAGCCAAAAACAAAACCCATTCCCAACCCCCTTCAAGTCTGCTCTCTGGTGGGGTGCAGCAAAACCCCACGTCCTGCCCAGCTGCAAGGGGTGGGTGCCACCAGGCTTTGGGTGCAGAATGTGCCCAGCAAAACACTGTTGTGACCACACTGGGGAAGGTGCCTGTGCTGGCTGTGACTTTCATCAAATCCTCCTCCCCACAGGGAGGTTTTTTTTTTGGGGTCTCCAGTGTGGTTTAAAACTCTTCAGGAAGTCCTAGGGTCACAACCCACTTTGACACCATCCCACTGAGCCATGGGATGCATTTTTTGGTTTTTCTGTCTCTTTCTTTCTTCTGCTCAGCTGTTTTGGAGGAAACTCCTGCTTACTGAGCATCCTTTTTTTCTCCCTCTCTCATCCTCACTCCCCACCTCCCTTCCTGCTCTTCTTGCCCCTCTCTTGCCTTGCACATCTTGCTCACCCAGAGAACCACGAATCCTCCAGTCTTCTCTCTCCACCCCATTGCCAGCTCCCCTGAGGCCAGGAATCTTATTCCAATATTAATCTGGCTGCCTCTTTGTCCAACCCTGGGATAAAAGCTGCTGTGGCTCTGGGAGCCTCCTCCCCAGCTTGTCCCAGTCCATGACTTTTGTCCTTCTCTACCTAATCTGTCTCTCTGTGCCCGGAAATTCTTTGCTTTAAATTCTTTTTCTCCTTCAGCTCCCAGAACTCCCCATCTCCCTCCTCCCTTCCCTTCCGGCTCCCCTCTCTCCTCCTCCTCTACCCACGCACCTTACTTTAATTAGAAATACAATGAAAATCACTGCTTTAATCAGCAAATCATTCCCCAGCAGGTCCAGAAGAAAACCCCGGTTCCTCCTCAGCTCTCCTGGCTCCTTCACCACCTCCACAAAAGGAAAAAAAAAAAAAAAAAAGAAAAAAAAGAAAAAAAAAAAAAATAGAGCACAGAGATTAAAGGAAGAGCTCAGTGGAAAGGTTACAAAAGGAGGTAAACCTAGTGACCTGGATATAGCAGGGGAAAGAGCCAGGAGAAATCCTATGATACTCAAGACAGACAAATGCTGGGGTTGGGAATAAAAAATCCCTGGCAGGAACTGACTGACTGGAGCTCAAAAATGGACCTGGGGTTGCTGGAGGAACAGACATGCTGAATATCATCCAACAGTGTGCTCTGACAGCAAAAATGGTATCCTGGATTGTGGGAGCAACAACACAGGCAGGAGATCAATGGAAGTGTTTATCCTCCTCTACTCAGGATGTATCAGACCATATCTAGGTGCTGCCATGAGGTTTAGGTCCTTTAGTCTAATTAAATCAACTGTAAATGAGTTTGGCACAGACCATTGGGATGGTCAGGGCTACAACACTTGCCTGGTGTAGGACCAGGGCTTTTCCATCCTGAAGAAGAGATGGGTTTGGGGGGATGTAACAGCAGCCCCCCTAATCTGGAGTGAGGTTATCAAGCCAGGTGACAGAGGTGGCTACTGAGGGGACAAGAGATATTGAGTGTGAATTAAAACCAGCTACACTGTCTGGGTGTAGGAAAAAAAGGTTTTTCCTCTGAGGACAGGTATGTGGCTTCCCTGTCCCTGGAGGTTTTGAATATCTGAAACCTGAATCACTTCACCTGACCCAGTAGATTTGAGCTAGAAACCTCCTGAGGTCTGCTCCTTCCAGCCTTCATTATCCTGAGATCCCAGGACCAGACCTCAGTGCCATACAAAACCCTGATGAATCCCCACACTCTGAAAAGTAAGGGAAAAGGGAAGAGGATGGGAAGACATGGATGGGGTGGAGTAGGTTTTACAGCCACTTCATCCCAGATTCTGGCATTTGGTGAGGCAAGGTAAGGTTGAAAGGTTGCAAAGTTAAATCCTGTCTGTCCCCATCCACTGGTGATCTCCTAAGGGCTGTTTCTGGGAATCTTGGATGCAAACCTTTCTGGAGAATAACTTTGCATTAATCCAGGGATACATCAGTAAGAGCCTCTCCCTGTTCCTGTGATCTCCTACTGATAAGACAGATTTAAGGTATAAAGACCACAGCAAAAAAAAAAACTCCAGAGCTTCCCCAACCCTCAGATGATTGACATCTGACCCTTTCTAAACACAAATACAGGTGCACAAAAATCTCTTGCTTAGGAAAGGTGAATGAAAGTGGAAAAAAAAAGCAAGACAGAGGAAATCTGTCTCTCTCTGCCAGTCATATCACTGTCACGATATGTGTGTGGTATCAAGTGGCATCAGAAGGGTCTGCTGGGTCAGGAATCCTGATTTACACCCTCAGGCTTTTCTCCCCTTCCCCATTCACCCCACCTTCCCTTCTGGGTCAGTTTGGTGTTGCCCTAAATAACCCTTCTGTCTCCCCTGAGAGCCATACAGCACTTTGTCCATTTGCCATCACCTGGCAGGGGACAGACATGGATATTGCTGGAAAAAAAAAAAAAAAAAAAAAAAAAAAGAAAGAGTCCTGACCCTTGTTTCTTATGCCCTTCAGCTTCACCACCACCAATTTGCTCCAAGGGAACCCTGCTTTAACCAGATGCTTGCCACAGAACTCCTTTCACTGAATAACCAGCTTTCTCCTCTGCATTTTGCTGTTACCAGGCTGGCTTCAATCCCACCAGGAAACTCATGGCCAGGAGCCACAGGAGCAGGGATCCATCCTCAGCTTCCCTGGCACCCTGCCCATCACCCCAAGCGTGGAGGCAAAGCACTTCCCCTCTGCCAAGAAGCTTGAAATCCCTTTTTTTAATATTTTTTTTTTTAGCTGACGTTGATGAATCAGCATCCCCCTGCCTCCGGCCACAGTCACTGAGAGGGGATGAGAAACCCCAGATGTCCTCAGAACCTCTCCTGAGGGTGTTCCGGTGGGGAACTCTCTGGGATTAGGGAATCCTTTATCCCTGCCTTTATGTAAGACCCGGAGGCTCCTTTTATGGTTGGTTCTTCCTGCTTTGTCAAGAGCAAAGAACAAATGGAGCTTCATCTGCGCTTGTGGGTTGGCTGACTGCTTCGACAGCTGATTCAGGCTGAGGAGGGAACAGGCTTTTGATGGGCGGATTTAATTCGGTGTCAAAAAAACCCAGGATGCCACCCCCCTCCCTCATTGAATATTCCCAAGATAGCGGTCGGTCCCTTGCAACTAAACCCTGGGGACGATTCCCACTTTAGAAAGTCCAGAATGCTCCAGTTTGTACCGAAGTGGTTCCTTGGAGTGTTCCCCCCCCCCTTCCTCTTTTTTTTTTTTTTTTCTTTTTTTTTTTTTTTTAATTTTTTTTTTTTTAAACTGCTGATTTCCTGCCATCCCCAAGCATCCCCATAAGGAGTGAGCTCACCGCGTGTGTGCGCGCATGGGAAGGGATGCGGAGTGGGGAGGGGGGGTCCGTGGGCGTCTGTCTCGGTGTGACACAATAAATCCCTCCTCACCTTCCCTCCCCCCTCCAACCTCTCCGAGTCCTGCCAGGGGACTCATGCTAATGATGACCTTGCTGAGTAAATAGTTGTGGAATGAATAAGTGTTTTTTTTTTTTTTTTTTCCTGCCATCCGAAAAAAAAAAAAGAAAAAAAAATGAAATAAAAGGCGGAAGGTGCGATTACTCATCCATCTCCCCAACTGTCTCCAGCACCTTTCAAATGCTTCTCGCGTCGAGTCTGGGGGCGTGAGCGAGGGGGTGGGAAGCAAGGGGATGCTGCCAAGATCTGGGTTGCCACAGCCACCGGTTTCGTTTTTTCTCCAATCAAAGCCGAGCTGAGGGTGCGAGAGGAGGCTGGGCACCACCCACATGTTGAGCTGTGCGGGGTATAAGTAGATGGGAGAGCCTGGACTAGTGGCAGTTCAGACAGGGATGAGAAGCAGCTCTTTGCATCTCTAGTGAAAGCATTTCCTTGACTCGCCAAGTTGCCCAGAGGAGAAATCGTCGGGATTTTTTTTTTTTTTTTTCTTTTTTTGCAGCAGTTTCCAGCATCTTTCTGCATCTCTTCGTGTTTTGATCCAGCGAGGACTCTCTGCCCTTCAAGATTCTCAGCTCAGGACAAGCAGGTAGCAGGCACCAGTGAGGGGCTGGACATTTTGCTCAACTCCTCTCCTTCTTCCTGAAGGATCCTGATTCTCCCGGAGAAGCTGAGAGCAGCATTTCCAGCGAGGGATTGGGAGAAATTTGCCTACAACTCTCTCTGGGATCCACGGGGACCGAAGAGCTCACTCTGCGGTGATATTTGATTTTGGTTGTGTTTGTGTTGAAAAAGTCCTTTGAGGGGGGTTTAGAAGTCTCTGTGTGTCTTTTGGGAAGTGTTGTGGTGTTTTGGGACTTTTTTTTTTTTTTTTTGAAGGTTTAGAAAGCCAGAGTTTGCAGTGTTTGACACTCACACGGTTGGAGCCATGCAGCTGGATAATGTCACCAATGCAGGCATCCACTCCTTCCAGGGTCACCGTGGAGTTGCCAACAAGCCCAATGTGATCCTGCAGATAGGGAAATGCAGGGCAGAAATGTTGGAGCATGTCAGGAGGACCCACAGGCACCTCCTAACTGAGGTCTCCAAGCAGGTGGAAAGGGAGCTGAAAGGTTTGCAGAAGTCGGTGGGGAAGTTAGAGAATAACTTAGAGGACCACGTCCCAACTGATAACCAAAGGTGGAAGAAATCCATCAAGGCCTGCCTGGCCAGATGCCAGGAGACCATTGCCCATCTGGAAAGGTGGGTTAAGAGAGAGATGAATGTTTGGAAGGAGGTTTTTTTCCGTCTGGAAAAGTGGGCTGACCGTCTGGAGTCCATGGGTGGCAAATATTGCCCCGGGGACCATGGCAAGCAGACTGTGTCTGTTGGGGTGGGGGGCCCAGAGATAAGGCCAAGTGAGGGGGAAATTTATGACTATGCCCTTGATATGAGCCAAATGTATGCCCTGACCCCTCCTCCTGGAGAGGTCCCCAGTATCCCCCAGGGCCATGATTCCTACCAGTGGGTCTCTGTGTCAGAGGATGCTCCAGCATCCCCAGTGGAGACCCAGGTCTTTGAGGATCCCCGAGAGTTCTTGAGCCACTTGGAGGAATACTTGAAGCAGGTGGGTGGGACAGAGGAGTACTGGCTCTCTCAGATCCAAAACCATATGAATGGCCCAGCTAAAAAGTGGTGGGAATACAAGCAGGACTCTGTCAAGAACTGGGTTGAGTTCAAGAAGGAGTTCCTGCAGTACAGTGAGGGGACTCTCACTAGGGATGCTATCAAAAGGGAGCTGGATTTGCCCCAGAAAGAAGGGGAACCCCTGGACCAGTTCCTTTGGCGCAAGAGAGACTTGTACCAGACCCTTTACGTTGATGCAGATGAGGAGGAAATTATCCAGTATGTGGTAGGCACCCTCCAGCCCAAACTCAAACGTTTCCTGAGTTACCCTTTGCCCAAGACCTTAGAGCAGCTGATCCAAAGAGGGAAAGAAGTTCAAGGCAACATGGAGCACTCTGAGGAGCCCAGCCCACAGAGAACCCCTGAAATTCCATCAGGAGATTCTGTGGAGACCGTGCCTCCTTCAACCACTGCCAGTCCTGTGCCAAGCAATGGGACTCAGCCCGAGCCCCCCAGCCCCCCAGCTACTGTCATATGAGTAAGCCCAAGGGAGGCAGGAGTCTGGGTTACATGAAAAGGGATGAATTTAGGAAGCTTCTCCTTGGAGAGAGGTTCTGGCTGAGATGAGACATGAGGTGTGCTCAGTCCAACAGCCCAGAGCAGAGGAATTCACTTTGCTTGTGGGGGGAGGGAAGCAACAGGGGAGAGGCACTTTAGGATGTGGTTGCCCACCTCACCTGAGCCATGCAATACCCTGGTGCTGGAGACCCTTTTTGCACCACTGTGGGGAAAGGACAATTTGATGACATCCCCCACAAGAAACTAAAGACAATTTCCAACTTCAGAAGCAGCCCTTTAGCACTGGCAGCTTCCAAGGACTTCAAGTGCAGCAATTGGCTGAGGGTTCCTATCCATCTGGATCTCTCCTCCTTCTCTCCTCCCTCTTCTCAAGAGGTGCCCCTGCCCTGAAGAGACACCTTGCCCTTTTTTTGATTTGCCACCAGGCTTCTGTTCACCTGGCAATCTCCTCTTCTTACTTGCTCCAAAGGATTAAACAAACTTTTCTTAATATTTATTTTTTTTTTTCCTAAGAAATCCTGCGACTTCAGGAACCGAAAACTTGAGGAATCTGGATTGGTTTTAGTTATTATTTAGCTATTATTTTTCATTTCCCTGCACCTAACACCTGCTTTAATGATTTTCCTCTCAAGAGGCTCTTACTGGTTTACTTCTATTAGTTTCTGTTCACTCCAGTCAAGGGCACTGCAGTGCAGAGGCAGATTTCATCCTTTCTCTGCACTTCATACTGTGCATTCTGCAGGTAACAGGGTTTCAAATTAAATTGTGAGCTCGTTTATTGAAGTGGCTTCTTTTCAGAGAAAAGTCTGCTGCTTTTCAACAAAGAGAGGGTATCAAGGCAGAGAGAGAAGGCACCAGAGCAATTTCGAGAGGGTTGGGGGAGGTAAGGGAAATAAATCCATATACTTTGAATGAAACAAACAAACACAGCCTAAATCCAGAGCAAAATATCCCCAGAGCAGCAAAATCTGGTCCATGCTGATGTGTGGAGACAAGAGGAGTTTTTGCCATGTAAAAGCAAAAAGAAGTGAAGAGAGGAGCTTTGTGTCCCAGGGCAGTTTCAGCCTGTGCATCCCAACAAAGAGTTTCTACTCACACAGACTGACTCAAAATGGTCTTGGAAAGCCTGGCACCCTTGTCCTGGAGCACCTGAGGACAGAACCTTGTTCACAAAGCACTTTCTACAACATCTTGCCATGGATGGAGGCAGACTTGGACTCTGTGACATTTTCCAGGCTGAGACAGTAACAACTCAGCCCAACAACTGCCCCTTGCTTTGGCACCTGCTGGTAGGACTTTGAGATGAAACTGCTGTGAGATAAACTCAGAAAGTTTGGCTCTTCAAAGAGTTTTTGAGGCTGGACACATCTGAAAGATCATCTACACTCACCATCAGAGAAAATAGGCAACACCTCTGCAAGAGATGCAGCAACAGGAGTGCCCCTGGGATGCTATAGAAGTGACAAATGGCACTGGTGGCTTGGAAGCCTTTGGTGGGACTCCTTCCAAGAGTCTGAAGGTAAGACAACACTGATATTCTCCTCTTTGCACCCTTAAAATTTAAATCAACCGTAGCCTGTCCAGTAGGAACCTTGCACTGGGATTAAAAAAAAAAAATTAAAATACTCTGAAGTGGGACGTGAAGCTTTGTGAGGGTTTAAGGTTGGGAGGAAGAGGGAGGGAAAATCAGTCAAAGGGAAGTGAAGGACAGTGAGTGGGAAAAGTTTCTGAGCATGACAATCACTTGCTGATTGATATGGGATTATGGGATGGATATTGGGAAGCTTCTTCATTAGCCCAAACCAAGGACCTGCCCCAGGGAGCTCTGGGCTTGAGAGCCCAACAGGAACAGCACATCACAGGTCCCTGGACAGCCCAGAGGAGATGCCTCTCTACTCTGAAGCTTTACTAGAAGGGAGTGGGTGACAGCAACAACCAAAACTTTCCTCTCACTTGTTCATAGTTAGTTTGGCAGCAGTTGTTTTTGCAGAGAGGGGGAGAGCATTTGTCACTAATGACCTGGGATGAGTGGTGGGGGAGTGGGTGTCACTGCTGAGGATGAGCTGGCCATGGATTCCAAGCATTATCTCCTCTTGGTTACAGTGACTCACTCAGATCCTCCTCTGAGAAAGAATCACTTCACAGTGCTCAGGATTTGGAAGGAAAGCCAAAGAGAAAAAGAGAAGAAAAAAAAAAATAGAGCAAAAGCTTTGAAACCAAAACTGCAACATCAGATCTGCTGCCAGGATCACCAGCCACCAACTGCTGGAATCCACTGTCTGAAGGAAAGACTGGCACAGGTAATTACCTTTCACTACCTAAATTACCTTTCATTTCACCCTTGTCAGCCTCTCTTAGCCTCCCCACTTCCCTGACATCATAAATAACCCAGCTGTAAATACCTGGGCTGGTCTTGAGAGCTCAGCCCCAAAGGCTGCAAGAAACTGGGACCACCAGATGGGTGGGACTTCAGCTTCTTCATGTAGGGACCCAAGCACCAGTCCCAAAGGTTAATGATCTGGGGACAGTGGACACCATGCCTAGCTTTCTGCTGGACCACTGACAGCTGCTTAGATCCCAAAATCTTATGGGACTTCCAGGTTGTAGTCACCCAGTGGGCACAGTTGACTTTATCTCCATCTCCTGAGAAATCCTCTGTACTCTCCCACTTCAGATATCTAAGAGGAGCTGCTGCAATTTTTCTTCTTATTGTTGTTTTACAGAAATCCCTGCTGCTGTTGCTGAGTTTCCTTCTCTTTTTCCAAGAGCCCTGCTTTCCCAGGGGAGAAGCAAGTGCTGCAAGAAGACAAAAGGCAAACCAAGCACCAAAGAGCCTCCCATGCAGTGCAATGCTTCGTTCAGGGTGCTGAGATGAAAGATGAAAACCAGTTCCAACAGGATGAAGAAGCTTCTGAGCTGCTGCAGGTACTCCAAGCATGGAAGAACAAAAAGAAAAAAACCAAGAGGCAGAAGAAAAGAACCAAGTCTGGGCTTTGGGGACAGCAAGGATGCTGGGCTTGGACTGAGTGTTGAGAAGATTGCAACCTCTGCAGTTTGGGGTCACTGGGACTCACGGAGGGAAATCTTCACTATATTTCCAGTAAAAACAAAACAAAAGCAAAAAAACTTTCCTGCTTAACTTTGCCAAATGACTGAGCCTACCTGGGCTATGAACCCTCCATGCTGTTAATGCTGTAACTCATTTTTCCTGAGTTGGGGGTAGCCTCATTTCATGCGGGTATCAGTTTTCAAACCTCAAAAAAAGGCTCTGGAGGTTTGGAGAAGCATCTGATGCTCCAGATGCTTGTCTGAACTGCTTGAGCCTGCACAACTGGACCAGAAAGAGTCTTGTGAGACAGCAGGCTCCTCCTGGATCTGCTTGGACCAGAGTTACCACAAGAACTTGGGGTTCTTGTGCTGGCTTTGGGGTGACTTCTTCCATCCAGACCCAGGGAGTGCAAAAGGGAAGAGCTCAAGTGAGCTGAACAAGACAATTTTGGTCCTCACATCTCAGCTTGAAGAGGTCCAGTTGGTTCCTCTCTCTTCCAGAGCCAACTGTCCTGGGTATGAGTGTGTGTGTGTGTGTGTCAGGAGCAACCCAATCCACCTGGATTAATTTTTCTGGTGGTTTGTTGCATTTGAACTAAGCCAATGGGACCTCATGTGCATTCCAACAATGCTCAGCAAAAATGTCCAGGACTGGAAAATGAGATAAAACCATATTAAAAACAAACTTCAGACACCATCTCAAGGTCAAAATGATGTTAGAGTTTGAGGTGCTTACTTTCCACAGTCCCTTTCAAGGGACATGACTGCCTCAAGAGGTATTTTATTTTTTCCATAGACTTGCCTGCTTTTTCAAATGAATTAACCTATCTGTGCTACTTGGTCATTTGGTCCTGAGGTTTATACATTTTCAGCTGGCTTTTTGGAGTGTGCAGAACTGAATCTCTTGGACTGATTTTATTTCAATTATTGCTCCTAGCAGATTGGAGCTTTACTTGTAGCAGGCTCTCCAGGAAGGAATGGTACTTCATTTTCCTGGGGCAGAGTGATGTGGATGAATGATGTGAATGTGTCTGTGTTGTGTCTGTGAAAATTTAGCAGATTTCAACCACTGGATTTTTTTTTTTTTCCTTAGGATATTTTACATTTGACTCCGACAGAACTGCTTTAGAATTTTTATTTTTACTAGAGGTATTATTAATTCAAATAACTTTGTCCAAAAGGCAAAAACGTTGAATTCCTGCAGGTTATAGGGGTTGAAGCCAAAAGGTCTTTGTAAGCCAACATCACTTGCCCAAGATCTGACTGTATCAGGCAGTTTATTCCTCAGTGTGTCATGTTGGAGCTGCAAGATCACACCAAGCCACTACAACCTGTCAATAGAATTGTGCTACACTCTATTTGCTATTGTAGCAAAGCCTTTTGTAGATTTATACAATAAAACTTTGAAATTTCTGCTTCAATTGCTTTGTGCCTTGCTTTCTGGTCTTTCTTCCTCAGCTCATGGCAGACTCAAGTATCTGTTGACTCCTAAAGATTTGGCCATCAGGGTTAATTTGACTCCTGGAATGTTCCTTCTCAGCCAAAGCAGATGAGTCAGATGCAAATGAAATGGACTGGGCCTTTAAAGAAGAGGGGTTGGATACAGAAATTATCCAAAAACATGACCAGTCATGGGAGTCAGGGTTTAACAGTGGCCCAGCAATTAAACCAAATAATTGATGCTATTTATTAATCCCTATGTCCCCCCTGATAAAGAAAGGAGAGAGAATAAGGGAGAGCAGATTCAGGCTGGCATGGATCAGGAGCACAGGCAGAGGAAGGGATGGAATCCTCCCAGGATGCCCAAGCAAACAGGCACAGGGGAAGAAGGGGAAGCAGGAAGGGCTTTGCCCCTGGTGATCCCTCCAATTTCTCCTGAGGATGAGGTGGATGGGATGGAATCCTCTGTTTGGTCAATTTTGGCCATTTCTCTTGTCTGTTCCTCCCCAAAGGAGGGCTGCAGCTCTTGCCTTCTTTTCTCCTTCCAGAGGGCCAAATGTTCCTCAGAGCTGAGCAGTGGCCTTGGTTCTGCACCCCATTCTCCAGCTGGAACTCTAAACATCGAGTGGGATCAGTCCCAGCAGCAGCCACTGCCTGAGAAACTTGCTGTTCATTTCAGCAAGTGCAGCTCCTTCCAAGAGACTCAGCTGGAAGCAAAAGTCCAAGACAGAAAATCACCTTTATCCTGGCCCAAACCTGGACACGTTTTAAAGGGGTAGTTTAACATCTCAAGACTGAATCAAACGTGACCCCTGTGTCTGGGAGAAATGATTTTTTGTGGAAGTGGGGATTGTGTAAAGCTCTTGTTGGGTCCAGCCAAGAAAAAGGCTATTGAAGCAGAGGGGAATCACATTCCCAACCACAGATGAAAGAGCTCAGGTGAGTCAGGGCAAGGTGAAGAACTGAATCAGCTCTACTTGATATCTGAAGAGGGCTCAGCAGTCAGAAGAATGAGCACTCAGCAGCACAAAGAGCCAGGGGCTGCTGTCAGGCTGGTGCTTGGCTACCTGCTGGATACCTGGATAGCAGGGTGAGTCTCCATCCCTTGAGTTCCTGAGCTAGAAAACATCTCTGGGTCACCAGGTTTGAAGGCAAGAAACACAGAAAAGGATTTAATTGTGGTTCCAAAGAATGTTTCTCAATATGGTGATAGGTGCTTTATATAAAAATATAAATATATCTATGATTCTGCTGTCAGTGAGTGTTTTAAACTGAAATGAGTGGATTTGCAACAAGCTGGGCTCAAAGTTGTGGCTCTGAAGACCTTCATCTCATGGGGACAGGGGACTCTTCTCTGCAAAGTCCTCTTCTGGAAATTTTTTGCACTCAGGTGGATTTAGCAGCCATTCCTTGCACCATCCCTGGAGTAATTCCAAAGAGGAGGGTGTTAGAACTAAGAGTCCAGGGTGTGATGCAACTGGTGATGTACAGAAATGGACTCATTCCTTTCCCAACAGGCACTAAATATGAATTCCCAGCTGAACCTCCCAGATAGCCCATTTGGGCTCAGATTGGAAAGGTCTGATGGCCAAAGGTGCCTAAAGAAGGACAGCTGCTAACCCTTGGGTCTTCAGCTCTTTACAGCTCATTCAACCACAAACTTTTATCCAGAGTGAAAAGGAAACTTTGAAGATGAAATTTGGGCCCAGAGCTGCACTCTACCTTTTTGTCCTTAACTTCTGTCACCAGGCAGGAGGCAAAAAACAAGAACTGATGGGAAAGTCCAGCAAGAGGGGTGAAACCAATGGCACCCCATCCTCAGACAGAATAGGAAAAAACTGGGTAGGAGAGCAGGGATAAACTTTGGATGATCTCTGGTGATCTATGGACATGACCAAAGGGCTGCATCTCCTCCAAGGACCAGCTGGATGCCTTGAAAAGCAAAAAGAGCTGCTCAGCTGGAGGTGCTGAGCTCTTCCAGCAGAGGGGGGCAGAACTCCACTGTACGCTGTGGGAATTAATTTTATTTAAAAAAAAAAAAGGAAAAATCTGTCCTCGTCATCATCCATTCCCACCCAACACATTCCAAGCCTTGCAGTGATACCAGAGCAGTGGTTGCTTCATTGGAGGAGGTCTGAGGCCAGGAAGAAAAAAGAGATGAAGATGTCAGTGTAGAGAGGTGAGGAGGACTGATAACCAAGTTATAGTGATGGGAGAAGGTGGACAGGATGGGGATTCCCCAGGTGTAAAGGTTGGGAAATGCCTGACTGTCCCAGGTAAACTTGGAAAGTTTCCAATTTAATTTCCAATTTTATTCCAATTTTATTCCAGATTTGAAGCTCATCACTGTTATTTCCTTTCTTGCTGGCACTTCCAGCTGAAAATCCTTGGAGAATCACTGGGTCAACATCTTCATTTAATGGAGGAATTACTTATTACTTCTCCTGATTCTATCACTAAGGGGTCACCTGGGGTGGCTATAGCCCAGCTCTGGATTAACTTCCTCAAACGAGATGCAAATTCCCTCAAAATCAGACTGGGAATGGTCCCTGTGTTTTCTGGGACACGATAAAAAAATGCAAAGAAATTCAAAAGCATCCTTCCATCACTGAAGAAGAAATGTGTGGTGAAGCACTTAAAGAATTGAGAAAAAATCATTAATTCACACATTTTTTTTCCCTTATACAGATGAGCATCTTAATTTGGTTATTCAGGAGAGCTTAAAGAAAGTGGTAAGATGGACCCTCCCAGAGCAATGTATTCATAGGAAAGGTTTGTTCCTTTTTCCTTTGTTTTTGGTTTGTTTGGGGTTTTGTTTATTTGGTTTTGTTTGTTTTATTTTGTTGTTGTTTGTTTGGGGAGGGGTTGTTTTGGGTTTTTTTTGTGTGTGTGTGTGGTTGGTTGGTTTGGGGTTTTTTTTTCGTTCTATCTCCTTGTTCAATCAAAGTCATTTTATCAGTCAGTCATGTAAATCAAATTTATTGACTTTTCAGACAAACATGTGTTTGTACACAGTGTAACTGCTCCCCTGGAGCCACTTTTTCCAAGGCAGTGTTTAGAGAGGCTGGGAAACTTTCATTAGTGACAAAATCAGCTCTAATGGCCCCACTTATCCCCTGCATATGATGCTCTGCTGAGCTCTGGGTGCTCACTCTGCTCAAGGAGTTTTCTTAGATTTATCTCCACAGAGACTTAAAAGAGAATTACTGGGAGGTGCCATGCTATTTACAGCTAATATCTACTCATTAGAAATTGCAAGGAGGATTGCCCTGTGCCAAATGGGGCTCAATTCAGCTGCAGGTGAAAAAAAAATGTAGTTATAAAAGGGGCAGCCACTTTCTTTCCTTTTTTATGCTACATTCAGGATGGTTTGAGTTGGAGATGACCAGTTCCAACCCCCTTGTCATGGGCAGGGACACTTCCCATTAGACCAAGTTCTCCAAGCCCCATCCAACCTGGACTTCAAGACTTCCAGGGATGGGGCAGCCACAACTTCTCTGGGCAACCTGGGCCAGGGTCTCCCCATCCTCATACTGAAGAATTTCTTCCTAATATCCAGTCTAAATCTACCCTCACATTCCTGAAAAAGTGATGATGCAAAATCAGGGTGTTTTCCAATCCAACATTCAACCTGTTAATTGGTATCATGCAAAAACAGATTCCCCAAGTTAGTAAAAGTCTCCATGTTTCTGGAGTTGGTGAATAGAGGACAGTAGTTCTGTTACTCCCACAGAAGCAAAATGTGCTCAACCAATATTAGATAAAAGAAGTACAACACATGCATTAAATCCCTAGAAAATCAGATTTCCTTTATTCCTGAAGTTTACAAACTCACTTGCTGGCAGAAAGTGTTCTGTTTTGGTTTGGTTTTTTTTTTTCGAAAGGAATGGAATCTTAACATTTTCAAAATGAACCTTTTGAACTTTTTGTTTCTAAAAAGCACCACTTAAAAATTGGCTTCAACTTGAAAACCCACAAAAAAAAAAAAAAAAAAAAAAAAAAAGAAGAGACAAAAAAATATATAAAAAGAAGAGAAAGGTTACAAAGCTCAAAAAAAAAAAGAATATATAAAAAGAAGAGAAAGGTTACAAAGCTCAAAAAAAAAAAAGAAATTGAATGAGGTGTTTTGGAACTCAAGGACATGAGCTGAGTTGGTGCATCTTCAATTTACTCCATAGAGATATTATCAAGTTTCTTTTCTGACTTTCTCTTGCCCTATTTTGCCCTCCTCTGATTGCCTGTTCAAGTAAAAAATCATTATTTTCCTTGTAACAGAACTTTCTGGGCATCTCTGGAATGCTGTGAATCCCTTCCTTACCCAAAAATAAGTTCTTTTCCCAGCAGAGCAAAAGAACAATCATAGAATCATGGAATGTTCTGGGTTGGAAGGGACATTAAAGACCATCCAGTTCCAACCCCTCTGCCATGGGCAGGGACACCTCCCACCAGACCAGGCTGCTCCAAGCCCCATCCAACCTGACCTTCAACTTTTTCAGGAAGAAGGAATCTACAGCTCCTCTGGGTAACCTGGGCCTCACCACCCTCACATCAAGAATTTCCTCCTATTTTTTTTCAGATGTCCCCTCTTTCACTTTGAAACCATAACCCCTCATCCTATCACTTCATAACCTTGTACTAAGTCCCCCCTCTACATCTCCTGTGAGTCCCTTAAGGTACTGGAAGGTGCTCCAAGGTCTCCCAAAGAGCCTTCTTGTTTCCAGAATGAACAACCCCAACTCTCAGTTTTGTCTCCACAGCAGAGATGCTCCAACCTTCTGATCATCTCCATGGCCTCCTCTGATCTCCTCCAGCAGCTCCACATCCTTGTGCTGGGGAATCATAGAATGGTTTGGGTTGCAAGGGACCTTAAAGATCATCCAGTTCCAATCACTGCATGGGCAGGGACATCTCCCAGTAGACCAGGATGCTCAGTTCCCCATCCAACCTGGACTTCCAGGAATGGGGAAGCCACAGCTTCCTTGGGCAACCTCTTCCAGGGTCTCACCACCCTCAAATTAGGGAATTTCTTCCTAATGTCCAACTTCAATCTCCCCTCTTCAAGGTTTAAACCATTGCCTCTTGTCCTCTCCCTACACCCCCATGTCCAAAACTCTCCCCCAGAACTGGACTCCAGAACTGGGCACAGTCCTCCAGGTGGAGTATCCCAAGAGTAGAGCTGGGGGGGAGAGTCCCCTCCCTCAAACTGCTGCTCATCCTGCTCTTGGTACAGCTCAGGACACAGCTGAGCATCATTTGGGGCTGAAACATCCATGGCCAGCTCACGTTGAGCTTCTCATCACTCAACCACCTTCAACCTACTTCAGAATTCAAGTAACCTCAGTGCAAAGTAGATCAGTTCCCTGTGGCTTCATTGCAGAGGCATTTCTGGAGATGAATTCAGCTCAGCTGAATTAACACCTCCTTTCATCCTCCTTAGTGTTGCACACCCTAAACATCCAGTGTAGCCCATGCCCTCCACCATAACCATAAAATCATAGAATTATCGTGGTTGCAAAGGACCTTCAAGATCATTGAGTCCAACCATCAGTCCTACACCACCTTCCCCATGAAATCATCTCCCAAAACACCACATCTGCCTGTTTTTTAAAACCCTTTAGGGCTATTCAAATACCCCACTGCCTCCCTGGGCAACCAGTTCCAATGCTTGGAACACCATAGGCAGGGACACCTCCCACCAGCCCAGGTTGCTCCAAGCCCCATCCAACCTGGCCTTGAACATTCCAGGGATGGGGAAGCCACAGCTTCCTTGGGCAAACTTTTCCATTGTCTCACCACCCTCAAATTAGAGAATTTCTTCCTAATGTCCAACCTCAATCTCCCCTCTTCAAGGTTTAAACCATTGCCCCCCGTCATCTCACCACACCCCCATGTCCAAAGCCCTCCCCCAGAACTGGACTCCAGAACTGGGCACAGTCCTCCAGGTGGAGTATCCCAAGAGTAGAGCTGGGGGGGAGAGTCCCCTCCCTCAAACTGCTGCTCATTGGTACAGCTCAGGACACAGCTGAGCATCATTTGGGGCTGCAAGCATCCATGGCCAGCTCACGTTGAGCTTCTCATCACCAACCACCTTCAACCTACTTCAGAATTCAAGTAACCTCAGTGCAAAGTAGATCAGTTCCCTGTGGCTTCATTGCAGAGGCATTTCTGGAGATGAATTCAGCTCAGCTGAATTAACACCTCCTTTCATCCTCCTTAGTGTTGCACACCCTGAACATCCAGTGTAGCCCATGCCCTCCACCATAACCATAAAATCATAGAATTATCGTGGTTGCAAAGGACCTTCAAGATCATTGAGTCCAACCATCAGTCCTACACCACCTTCCCCATGAAATCATCTCCCAAAACACCACATTTGCCTGTTCTTTAAACCCCCCAGGGCTATTCAAATACCCTACCACCTCCCTGGGCAACCAGTTCCAATGCTTCACCACTCTTCTGCTGAAGAAATTTTTCCTAATATCTAATCTGAACCTTCCCTGGTGCAAACCAAGGCCAGGTCACCTGCACATCTTGTTATAAGAAAATGCTGCAATGGTTTTGGAACTTCTCTCTCTCTCAGAATGAGCAAGAGGACATGTTTTCTGATGCTGGTCACATCTCAAGGACCTTCAGGATGAGAGGCACTGTGGGTGTTGCAGGCAGCTGCCTCCAGCATCATGGGCTGGGCTGTGGGGCTCAGTTTCAGGCAGTGGCATTCAGGCCACCAGTGTCACTGAAGTGTCCCATGGGGAAGTGCAGACATCCTTACACTGTCCTAATAATCTGTGAAATAGGGGCATTTGAACCTCCTTCTGTGGGACACAAGAGAGAGTCTGGAAGTGTCCTTCCTCCCTAGATTTTTTTTTCTTCTGTCTTTGTGTCAAAGAGAGTGTTGATGAGACTGGAAGGCTGCAAATCTGCACAGAAACTTCTGGAAAAAGAGATATCCATGCCTAGGAAATATTTTTCCTACAGCCTGCCACCAACAAATTCTTCCCCCTGATATGATGGACACTCTGATGGGAGCCACATTGTGATATTGAGAGAGGAGACACCTTGTTTTTCTCTTTTCCACTGAAGGTCAGGCCCATGGGTGCCTCTCCATGATCCCTCAGAGCTTCCCAGGCTCTGCTTTGCATCTAGCAAGGGCATTGGAGCCTTCCAGTAGCTGAAGGGGGGCTGGAAAAAATCTGGTGAGGGATTTTTTAGGGTGTCAGGGAGATAAGAAATGGGGGAATGGATTGAACCTAGAGGAAGGGAGATTTAGACTGGAAGTTAGGAAGAAGTTCTTCACCATGAGAGTGGTGAGACCCTGGCACAGGTTGCTCAGAGAGGTGGTGGAAGCTCCATCCATTCCTGGAAGTTTTTAAGGTCAGGCTGGATGGGGCTCTGAGCAACCTGATCTGGTGGGAGGTGTCCCTGCCCATGCCAGGGGGGTTGGAACTGGATGATCTTTAAGGTCCCTTCCAACCCTGAAAATTCCCTGATTCTATCCTTCTATGTTCTACTGCTTCACAAGTGGAAATAAAATTAAATTTTAGATCAGCAACCATGCACAGACTGATCCAACGTCCCATGGTGTACATCCAACATCTGGGAATGCAAACAAATGCCACAAAAATCCAATGGTTCCTGCAGGCTTTTCACAAGTGAGGTCTGAACAGATGATAAATGCTATTTTGTAGAATCTATCAAGTAGAATCCATCAAGATAACATAAATTCCACTTCCCACCCCCCAAACAGACCATTTTCTTGTTGCTTTTACCTGAAACCACATCATACAAAGTCTAGATAAAAACCATAGATCCTTGTTGGATGCTCCTTTCTGGACCAGGCTAGATGGCCCATAAAGAGATCCCCAAGAGTCCCTTCAAAACAGGGGGATGTTGATTTCAGCTGATTTCTCCTGGACCAAACCACAAGAAAACTGGGACATTTATCACCTGTATCAGGAGAAATCATTGCCTGGCAGCCCTTTTAGTAACAGAGTGAAGCTGTGCTAAAAACATGCAGTGAGAAATAGGGCCCAGAAGCAATAAAAACAAACAGGAAGAGTCTTCCTAGCAACATTAGTTTATTTATTTTCTGGTTTCCTCACCCAACTCACCCCAAGGTGTCTTTTTTAGGGAATTGGACGATGTCCAAACCCAGCATCACAGAGGAGTCGGGAGACATCAGGCTCCCTCACCATCCAAGAAAGCAGTGGATGTCATCCCAAAGTCATCCCAAACCATGCAATATATTCAGGAGACAGGAAAAAAACAAAAATAAATCAGATTATCAGTCCCTTCCTATACTGTCATGATGTTAGGTGACCACTTTTTGCTGCTTTCATGGATGATCCTTCCAAAACTCCCCACAGTTCACAAAGTCATTGCTTAATCCAGATTCCCTTGCAATATTCATTATCCACAGCAATTATCAAATCTGAATCAAACTTCTGGGTATTTTTGCTTCTTTCTCAGCCTTTTCTCTACCAGAGTGCAAACCAATAATTTGTCTGCAGTTTTACCTGGCTGCTGAAATCAAGATGTGATCACAGACTCCAAAGCTCTCAGGCCAGCATTTTTTCCATGGATGAGAAAATCTTGGGGGGGAAAAAAAATAAAAAAAGGAAACCCCCCCCAAAAAAAAGGTTATTTTTTAAAATAAATATTAAAAAGAAAAGCCAGGAAAGCCCAGCCTCCTGCCATGAGGGACTTTAATAAACATTCAGAGCTTGTTTCTATGATGCTGAGGCTCTACCTCTCTGGAGGTACCAAGTGTCAATCAGGATTTCCACTGCTGGAAGCAGGGACCCAAATCTCTATGGAAACCAGACTGAGGTGACAGAGAGGGTTTCTGCCTAGATTCCCATCTTGATAATCTACATTTGCTGAAGATATTAATACCTCTGTAAGGGGAAGATTAAAAAAAAAAAAAAAAAAAAATGTTTCAGCTTCCCTGCACTGCAGCCCCCAGTGGTGTTTTCCCTTTTCCTTCTCTCCTCTCTGACCCCAGTCAGTAAACTGCACCCTTTGACTGGTTTTATTCATTTACCACCATATTATAAATATTTCAATCATTGATGCAGATGAAAAGTCAATCTACTGAATTTCCTTACATAGGGGAAGGAAAAACATAAAGATTTGCAGCCTCCCAGGATGGATTTTAAAAAGGAGGGAAAAGCAGAGGGGATGTTTTAGGATAGTCCCCCAGAGCAGCATATTTATTTTTTGGGAAAAATGATAAAAAAGCTTCCCCAGCACAGAGAAAATAAAACCATGACTGCACCCAGCCCTGAATTCTCTGAAACAAAGCCTCAAATTTGCCTGTTGATCTCAGGACCCTCTAGGATCTCATCCTGAGCATCCCCCAGAAGAAAATCCTTCTCATGGTTCCTTTGCTGCTTTGCTTTAATTTTTTGCCTTAAGCCAGCCAGGAAACAAAACCATTAGAGCTGCTCTGTGGATGGGTTGTTTCCCTTTCTCTTTTCTTGCTCAGTTGCTTGCTAGAGAAAAAGATGAATAGGTGAGTTATTTAGCATCCTGGTTGGAGCTGAGTTGCTGAAGGGCTGAATTTACTGCAGAAAAAAGTTTAGGCCTTATCCTGTGCTTGTCCTGAACATCTGAAATGAAGTTTGGCCATGCATGGGGCCAAAGGATTAGAGAAATAATTTCAATTTTAAATTTTGAAGTGTATTGAGGGCTGAACTGTGGAATGCCAAGGGAGCATGAGGAGGAGATCCTGGAGGGCCAAACGTCAGAGGGGAGTGGTATAAAAAGCAGTGATGTAATTAGGAGTATCATGTGGTGAAGGTGAAGCTGATTTGCCACCAGGAACCTGGCCCTGCTCCTCACCAGCTCACTAAGTCCATGCCAAAAGTGACTGCAAGTCAAACAGGAGCTATCACTCCTGGTGTAATGGTTTAATAAATGTCTCTGCAGGAAAGGTTGAGAATGGTGTCATCTATAAACCCTCCTGAAACACAATGAGTCATAATCTGTGTCCTCCTAAAAAATGCTGAAGATTTTCCTGTGGCTCAGCCCATGCTATGAACAGGGAAGTGGCCACCTCCTTATTTGTTGTGTTCTCTTCTGCAAGATGTTTTGTGCCAGAATGTTCAGTGGCATTGGGGAGGGAGTTCTGGAAAGCTCTGCTTCACTTGCTGGGGGAGCAGGTAACCACAGAGAGTTGCAGGATCATATTGTCCAACTGCTTCAGGAGAATTATTCCTTGCCACTTTGCAACTCACAGATCATCTTCGAAATGAATTTTAAAGTTTTTCTAGTGATGGAGACCTTACACTTCCTCCAACAATTTTAATTCAGTTTTGGTTTTGTTTTTGTTTTTTTTTTTTTTTTTTAATGGTTATAGGGAGCAATGCTCTGTCCTGCTCTGGAGTCCCCAATATAAAAAGGACATTGAGACCCTTGAGCATGTCCAGAGGAGCCACTGAAATGCTCAGAGGGTTGGAGCAGCTCCCTGGGAAGCCAGGCTGAGGGATTGGGGTTGTTCAGCCTGGAGAAGAGGAGGCTCCAAGGTGACCTTAGAGCAACCTCCCAATATCTGAAGGGGCTCCAAGAAAGCTGGGGGAGGGCTTTGGACATGGGGGGGTAGGGAGAGGACAAGGGGAGATGGGTTAAAAATTGAAGAGGGGAGATTGAGGTTGGACATGAGGAAGAAATTCTTTAATTTGAGGATGGTGAGATCCTGGAAGAGGTTGCCCAAGAAGGCTGTGGCTGCCTCATCCCTGGAAGTGTTGAAGATCAGGTTGGATGGGGCTTGGAACAACCTGATCCAGTGGGAGGTGTCCCTGCCCATGGCAGGAGGGCTGGAACCAGGTGATCATTAAGGTCCCTTCCAACCCAAACCATTCTGTGATTCTATGACAGCCCCTTCTTCTTTCTTCTTTTCTGTGCTGGAAGGTTCTTACTATTGAAGCTCCCAGTGCTGACAGAGTTGGGGTTGTTCAGACTGGAAAAAAAAGATGACTCAGGGCAGACCTTAGAGCAACTTTTCAGTAATTTAAGAGGGAGCACAAGAAAGATGGGGGCAGACATTTTAATTCAATCTGTAGTGACAAGAAAAGAGGAAATGGTTTTAAATTAAAGGAGACTACATTTAAGGAGGCTTTTTTTTCTTCAGTGAGAGTGGCAAAACACTGGTCCAGGTTTCCCAGAGAAGTGGCAGAAACCCCATTCCTGGAAAAATTCAAGGTCCTGTTGGATGGAGCTCTGAGCAGCCTGGTTTAGTTGAAGATGTCCCTGCTCATTTTAGGAGGGTTGGAGTAGATGACCTTAAAAATTCCTTTCCAACCCAAACCATTCTGTGATTCTATGACAGCCCCTTCTCCTTTCTTCTTTTCTGTGCTGGAAGGTTCTTACTATTGAAGCTCCCAGTGCTGACAGAGTTGGGGTTGTTCAGACTGGAAAAAAAAGATGACTCAGGGCAGACCTTAGAGTAACTTTTCAGAAATTTAAGAGGGAGCACAAGAAAGATGGGGGCAGACTTTTTAATTCAATCTGTAGTGATAGGACAAGAGGAAATGGTTTTAAATTAAAGGAGGGAGATTCAGTCTACATTTAAGGAGGCTTTTTTTTCTTCAATGAGGTTGGTAAAAACGCTGGTCCAGGTTGCCCAGAGAAGTGGCAGAAACCCCATTCCTGGAAAATTTCAAGGTCATGTGGATGGAGCTCTGAGCAACCTCAGATGTCCCTGCTCATTTTAGGAGGGTTGAAGTAGATGACCTTAAAAACTCCCTTCCAACCCAAACCACTCTGTGATTCCATCTCATCTCTCAGGGTGGAATTTCAGAATATGGGAAACTGGGTGGTAAAGATTGGTATTAAAATTTCCCACATTCTCTTCTCTGTCTGACAGTCTCACATCCCAGAGGCTCAGTTTGACTCCTTCCCTCTTCACTCACAACTGTCCATGGGCCCATGCTATAAATAAAGTTGCTGCTGAGATCCAATCTGGTTTCCTTGTCTGAATTCCATTGATTCATTAAACATACTTTATTTCTCATTGCACACCCTTGTCTAGCCTGTCCTCCCACACACCAAGCTTACTTTACACCCAGTAATATCCTCTGGATTGTATAATCCTCTCAACTCCACTGAGACCTAACCACCAGCTATGGTTTTGGGGGGTTCTTGTCTGTACCCTATAAGCAAATCCCTCTGTTGCAATGGTTAACACCCTTTTTGAGGAAAAATGGACCTCAGAAAATAAGCTTCTCCCTCTCCAAGGCTGAATTTCACTGAGGGATCATCATTGAAGAAAATTCCACAATTTTCATCTTTTCTCTGAATAACACAAAAATCATCAGAGCACCTCTCCCGTGAAGAGAGGTTGAGGGAATTGGGGTTGTTGAGCCTGGAAAAGGCTGTGGGTGGACCCTAAAGCATCTTTAAGGCTTTAAAGGGGCTACAGGAAAGCTGGGGAGGAAAGTTTTATAAGGGCATGGAGTGATAGGACAAGGAATCATAGAATCATAGAATCATAGAATCCTAGGGGTTGGAAGGGACCTGGAAAGATCATCTAGTCCAACCCCCCCTGCCAGAGCAGGGCCCCCTAGAGTACATCCCCTAGGAACGTGTCCAGGTGGGTTTTGAATGTCTCCAGTGAAGGAGACTCCACAACCCCCCTGGGCAGCCTGTTCCAGGGCTCTGTCACCCTTACAGTAAAAAAATTCTTTCTGATCTTCAACTTGAACCTCCTATGCTCCAATTTACACCCATTACCCCTTGTCCTATCACTGGTCACCACTGAGAAAAGCCTAACTCTATCTCCCTGACACTCACCCCTTACATATTTGAAAACATTGATGAGGTCACCCCTCAGTCTCCTTTTCTCCAAACTAAAGAGACCCAGCTCCCTCAGCCTTTCCTCATAAGGGAGATGTTCCACTCCCTTAATCATCTCAGTAGCTCTGCGCTGGACTCTTTCAAGCACTTCTCTGTCCTTAAATGAAAATGGTTTTAAAGTGGAAGCAGGGAGATTTAGGTTAGACATTAGGAAGAAATTCTTGTCTGTGGGGATGGTGAGGCCCTGCCATGGGTTTTCCAGAGAATTTGTGGATGCCCCATCCCTGGAAGTGTTGAAGGACAGGTTGGATAGGGCTTGGAGAGATGTTGGTGACCATGGGAGAGGGATTGAAACTAAACATGATCTTTAAGGTCCCTTCCAACACAAACCATTCCATGACACCTGAAGAATATTCTGCTTTCCAAATCCATGCTGGGACTCTTCTTCTGACCATTTAAGATGAGTTTTCAACAGATGGACTTCTGAATTATGAAGCTGGAAGGTTTCTGCTCGGGGTGAGCTCAGAGGGAATCATCTGTACCCCAGGATATGTAAAATAATCCAAAGGGCAACTCAACCCTCAGGCAGGACACTGCTGGGAGTGGGAGGGACATGGATGGAGCTAAATCAGAGCTGAGGACTTTCATGGATGCTGTTGCCAGGGAGACTGCTTCCTTGGCATCTGCATGATGAGCACTCCCTTGCCATTAACTTCTTTGGAAATTGGGCTCCCAGGTCCTAAGTGATGAGGAGAAAGAAGGACCAGAGCCAGAATTTTAAAAGGGAAAATACTCAGACACCAGCAAGGAAGAAAACCCAAGCTTGTTTTGAAAGGGAAAATACCCTAACAGACACCAAGAAGCAAGGAAACCCAAAGCTTGTTTTAAAAGGGAAAATACCCTGACACCAAGAAGCAAGGAAACCCAAAGCTTGCTTTAAAAGGGAAAATACCCTAGCAGACACCAACAAGCAAGAAAACCCAAAACTTGTTTTAAAAGGGGAAATACCCTAACAGACACCAAGAAACAAGAAAACCCAAAGCTTGTTTTAAAAGGGAAAATACCCTAAAAGACATCAAGAAGCAAGGAAACCCAAAGCTTGTTTTAAAAGGGAAAATACCCGAACAGAGACACCAACAAGCAAGAAAACCCAAAACTTATTTTAAAAGGGAAAATACCCTAACAGACACCAAGAAGCAAGAAAACCCAAAGCTTGTTTTAAAAGGGAAAATACCCTGACAGACACCAAGAAGCAAGGAAACCCAAAGCGTGTTTTGAAAGGGAAAATACCCTAACAGACACCAACAAGCAAGGAAACCCAAAACTTGTTTTAAAAGGGAAAATACCCTAACAGACACCAGCGAGGAAGAAAACCCAAAACTTGTTTTGAAAGGGAAAATAGTCTGACACCAAGAAGCAAGGAAACCCAAAGCTCCTTTCAAGTGGTCTTGATGAAAGTTTTGATTTTCCACACAGCTGCTGCTGTCCTGAGATGGAGTCTCTGAGTCAAGATGCAGAATGAGAAGGAGGAAGAGAGATGCTGAACCATTTTTTTTAATTTTTTTTTTTTTTTTTTGTCTGCATGCAACAAAAATACAGAATAGTAGCTGAGTTTCCCTGCATCCAGGTGGAGTTCATGCTTTTTCTGCTACTCCCAGCAAGACAGCTCAGCCCTGATCTACTCAGGAAGAATCTCTACACATTTCCCTTCCATACCCACATCAATGTTGAATTAATTCTATGTGAATATGTGATTCATATAGATTAATTCTATGTGAATCAAGCTTTGGGTCAAGGTTCTGCTCCTTCACACCTCTCATGAAGCTGTGACTCGATGTGTGCTGTTGGAGTGTCACTTGCTATAAACAGCTCAAAATTCAGTAGATATGTAGGATAGGAATGGTTGTGCTGGCTGTAGGAGATGAAACAAAAGGACTGTAGAGAAATTTAGGAATTCAGACCTGGAATTCCATCTAAAGAGGTTTTCAGACTCCAGAGAACCTGTTTCTACAAGAGGTTCCCCCAAAATGGGAAACTTTTCCATCCATTGAGTTGTCTTTTCCTACTCTTCAGTTGTTCCTGGCTTTTAGACCAGTTGAGGATTTTTGTAGAAAAAAAAACAACTGTCCTGGTTAATAGTCTATGCCCCAGATTTCTTCACACTTCTCAGGAGTGACATGCTGAGTGCTTTAAAATGTTTCTAACAATTGAGTCCTCAGCCATCCTTAGGAGAGATCATTTTGGACTCTCTAATGTATGTATTTATCATTTCTTCAGGGTTGGATTTTTCAAGAGAAATCAAGGTATTATTCTGTAGCTTCAGCCCACCTGGGTTCCCAGCATTAGCCAAACAGATCCATTCTTTCACCTCTAATTCCTCACAATAGTGGCTTAATTTGCATTTTACCACTTTTCTGTAATGACATAGTAGGAACATTTTCTCCTTATTTGCCTGACTTTAACCCCTATCATTAATGCAACCATAATGACTCCATTTTAGACAGGGATTTTTTTTTGTTTGGAGAACACAAGGTTCCTCCCAAGTCCCTGAACTGCTGAGCTGCCTGTCTGGGCTGCAACAAGATGTTGCTTTATGGACCTGTTAATCACCCACCTTTCCCAGTGCTCAGCCATGGGGATGGTTCTCAAACTGGGAAAATGATGCTGAGAAGACTCCAGACACACTGACTGCTCATGAAATATTCACAGTGATGCTGAAAAAAGTTGTTTGGGTACCAATCACAAGCACCCAGGCTGGGAATCTGGTATCTCCTTCAAACCCTTCTTACCCTCAACCTGACCTTTTATAAACCAGGTGCTCAGGGTTGGAAACCTACCCCAAAAGTGAGGTTTTTATGCTTGGCAGTGTCACTACAAGGCTGAAACCAACCCCTTTGACTTTCACTGTGGTAGCAGCCAAATTAAAGAAAATAATCATCACAGTGGCTGTAGGATGGGTTAGGATTTTCCACTTGCTGGCACTTGGCCTTAGTTGAATTTGCTTTGATTGCCTGTGGTTAATCAGGGCACATCCCTCTGTATGCAATTAAGAGCATCATTTCTTCCCCTCTGGAAGACACTGGGGTGTTTTTATCTCCACAGATAAAAATATCTCCAGCAGCATAGGTGGGAAGTAGGTACCAGGCAATAACTGGAGCTGTTGGAGTGAGTCCAGGGAAGGGCCATAAAAATGATCCTAGAGCAGCTCTGCTATGGACACAGGTTGGGGGTGTTGAGCCTGGAGAAGAAAAAACTTCATGGAGACCTTAGAGCAGCTTCCAGTGCCTGGAGGGGCTCCAGGAAAGCTGGGGAGGGACTTGTGACAAGGACATGGCGTGATGAGATGAGGGAGGGATGGTTTTAAACTAGAAGAGGGAGGATTTAGATGATAGATTAGGAAGAAATTCTTTCCTGTGATGGTGGCACAGGTTGTTGTGAGGATGTTGTGGATGTTCCAGCCCTGGAAGTGTTCAAGGTGAGGTTGGAAGGGGTTTTGAGCAACCTGTTCTAGTGGAGGGTGTTACTGGCCATGGCAGGGGGTTGGAAATAGGTGATCTTTAAGGTCCCTTCCAAACCAAACATTCTGTGATTTTGTAACAGCTGGGATTCTAGTGAGTAGAGTGTTGGCTGTTGTGTGGCAATGCAAAGTCATGCTCAGAAGCTCCTGATGGTTTGCTTCATTAAATTATTCAGCAGACAACTCAGCTCTGTAATTAGTATGAAAACATACCCTAAAAACATACTCATAGAATTAATACTGGTGAGACTGCATTGCAGGCACACTTGGACAACTCATGAGGTGCTGGAGGTAGAGTCAGAGAAGCAGAGAATGGTTGCATTGGAAGAGACCTTCAAGATCATCCAGTTCCAACCCCCCTGCCATGTCAGGGACACCTCCCACCAGCCCAGGTTGCTCCAAGCCCCATCCAACCTGGTCTTCCAACATTTCCAGGGACAGAACAGCCAAAATTTCCCTGGGCAACCTGTTCCATCATCTCATCACCCTCACATGAAATGTTTTTCCTACTGTCCAACCTAAATCTCCCCTCTTCAAGTCTGAAACCATTTCCCTTGTCCTCTCCCTACCCCCCCATGTCCAAAGCCCTCCCCCAGCTTTCTTGGAGCCCCTTCAGATATTGGGAGGTTGCTCTAAGGTCACCTGGGAGCCTCCTCTTCTCCAGGCTGAACAACCCCAATCCCTCAGCCTGGATTCAGAGAGGAGGCAGCCAGGGGATTGTTGTTTTCTCCCCCTTCACCCTACTCAGGGGTAAAATGGAAACAATACTTTCAGAACACAAAATAAGAAGCTGAAATTTGTCTAGACCTTAACTACCTAATACAAATTAAATACCTGGGGTTTCTCTCTGGATACCAGAGAGAGAAATACATCTCCCAGGGACATTCTGTCCCATCTCTCGAAAGGTTTTAAGTTCTCATCTTTTCAGCAGCTAAACAGGAATGAGAGAAATCCCATTTCTAGAGTTGTTTTCTACTGAAACAAACCCCTGCCTCATCTTCTCATACCTTCATCTATTGAGACTATGAACATATGGATACATATATGGATATCCAGACCTACAAAATATTACCTGGAATGAGGCTTCCATCTCTACCAGGCCTCTAAGTAATTAGAGCTGTAGTGCACATAGAGATCCTTTGCATTTTACAGCTTTTCTCTAACAAAAGATCATAGAATCCTGGAATTTTTAAGGTTGAAAAAGGGAAGGGGAGGGCATTAGGTCTGGTGCTTGTCATGAAAAAACATGCTGGTAAGGAAAGGGAAAAAGGAAAAAAGGCAAAAGGAAAAAAGGCAAAAGAAAAAAAGAAATCTGCACAACCCCCCCCCAAAACAAAAATAAAAAAACATAAAAAAACCCAAACCCAAACCAAACAGATAAACAAACAAAAAACCCAAATCGACAAAAAAAAAACCACAACAAAAATAAACTTAAACTTTATTAGAGATGTGTACAGAGGTCAGCCAGAAGAGACAAACCTATGAACTAGCAGAAACCAATTTCAATACACAATACAGATTCCATTTTTTTTTTTTAAGATAATTTTGCTGAAGAGGAGAAAAAAGGTAAGAAAAAAGCTCCTATCCTGTCTCCCTTTCCTATTCATTTCCTCTGAAGAAAAAGAAAACTGCTACAAAATGCACGGCACAACCTACATGTGCTTGGTTCTGCCTGCAGATTAAATCAGAAGGTAATTTTTAAACATATATATATGGATATATTGATATACTAGGGTAGCCAGACTCAGCTGGATGTTGGTATGGTTAATTTAACATCCAAGATCCCTGTTTTGCAAAAAGAAGTTCCAATTTAATGGGTAGGAAAAAGGCAGGATGTGGGGGATTTGAAATGAAGCAGTGACCAGGAGGTGCCAACTCATCTCTTGTCAGCCAGAATATTTGGGTTTTGTTTTTTTTTTTTGGCTGAATCCTTAATCAAAATTAAGCCTATCTGTTGTTGCTTTCTGAGGTTTTATTTTTTTCCTGAGTTTTCCACAACACTAAATATATTCCCTTTCAACTCCTCTCAGGAAAGGCATTCCCAGCACACAATGAAAAGGCATCAAAATGTTTCATCCTGATGAAACTGGATTTTTTGAAATTGCAGAAACCTGTTCTTAAGGGTAAATCTTGAATTATAGGGAAGAGGGAGAACCTGGCCCTGGCATTTGCAAGGTTTTCTTGAGAAGGAAACACGCTCAAGATGTAAGTGCACTAATGAGATAAATACAATCAGAAATGGTACACTCTGTTCCAGGCTGGATAAAGATGTTGTGGGGGAAAGCAAAATACATGTTGTGCTCATAATTTCTGTGTCAGTACCCAACACACACTTCCAGCTGGCATCTTATGCATATGGAAATGTAGGGACTGTTTGGTAGAAGGAAAGTTGGTAAAGGAAATTATTATTATTATTATTGCAGCCTTTTTCAGAAGTAAAATTAAGGCAATAATGTGCATACTGCAGGCAACTTGAACTTCAGTTTTTCCTCACCAAAAAATTTGATTATTTTTCTCTACTACATAATCCTCCATCATTTTGTGCCTATTTTAACTAATGAGCTTGCCAGCAAGCTCTAAAACTGGGTTTGCTTTTCATTAGGTGATGAGGTTTCATTGTCTCTCCACATAATACCTTTTGTGAGCTCAGCTGGAGGTTACCCAGAAGGGCCCTTGAAAAAGTATTCTTTCCTTGAAAAAATTATTCTGTGCTGAATCTAGTGAGTCAGTTCAGTCACCACCCATAACCTTCTTGATTGGGAAATGCAAGGAAACACAATCCACCTGGTATTTTAAATTATATTCAAGAGCTGATCAGCTTTTTGTTCTCCACTGACTCATTAAATCAGAGGCAAGAATAGTTTGGGTTGCAAAGGACCTTGAAGATCATCCAGTCCCAACCTCCCTGCCAGGGGCAGGGACACCTCCCACCAGCCCAGGTTGCTCCAAGCCCCATCCAACCTGGGCTGAGACAATTCCAGGGATGGGGCAGCCACAGCTTCTCAGGACAACCTGTTCCAGTTCATCAGCACCCACACAGTGAAAAATTTCTTCCTAATGTCCAACCTAAATCACCCCTCTTTCAGTTCCAAACTGTTACCCCTTGCCCTATCACTCCATGACCTCGTAAAAAATCCCTCCTCAGCTTTTCTGTAGCTCCTTCAAGCACTGGAAGGTTCTCTAAAGTCTCCCTGGAGCTTTCTCTTCTCCTGGATGAACAACCCCAACTTTCATCCTGTCTTCACAGATGACTGTAACAGAATATTTGGGTAAATATGCAACCAAAGCTCCCTGCAGCTGTAAAATGCAATAAAGGTAAATTCATACTCTGTCAGCTTGAATCAGCTGCCTGTGTGTCTTGGTTAGGGCCAGGATAAAGGTGATTTTCTGTCTTGGACTTTTGCTTTCAGCTGAGTCTCTTGGAAGGAGCTGCACTTGCTGAAATGAACAGCAAGTTTCTCAGGCAGTGGCTGCTGCTGGGACTGATCCCACTCGATGTTTAGAGTTCCAGCTGGAGAATGGGGTGCAGAACCAAGGCCACTGCTCAGCTCTGAGGAACATTTGGCCCTCTGCAAGGAGAAAAGGAGGCAAGAGGTCCCAGCTGCAGCCCTCCTTTGGGGAGGAACAGACAAGAGAAATGGCCAGAATTGACCAAACAGAGGATTCCATCCCATCCACCTCATCCTCAGGAGAAATTGGAGGGATCACCAGGGGCAAAGCCCTTCCTGCTTCCCCTTCTTCCCCTCTCCCTGTTTGCTTGGGCATCCTGGGAGGATTCCATCCCTTCCTCTGCCTGTGCTCCTGCTCCATGCCAGCCTGAATCTGTGTGTTCCTGCCTCCAGCTCCCCACTGCTGCTGAGCCCAGGAGTCCAGCCTGGACTTTCCCAGGGCTGCCCTGCAGCCTGGGTGGGGATGGGAGAGTTCTTGGGGGAAAGGGGGGAGGAACCTGGGATCCATTTTCCTGGATATTTGTACAGATTTAGTCATTTTTCCTATTTCTCATTCCTGTTCCATGAAAGCTGTGTAGTTTAGTTTCCAACCCATCAGTCTCTCTCCCTTCTTCTCTCTCCTTTCTTTATCAGGGAGGGGAGGGGCTTTAATAGGGAGCATCTGGTATTTGGTTTAATTGCCAGGGCAATGTTAAGCTCTGACATTTTGTTAACATTAGAACAAAAGAAAAACCCAAAAGCAAACAAGAGAAACAAAAGAAGTGGGTTTGACTTATTTTATGAACTAAGAGATAGATTTGGCTCGTCTGCCCTAACAAAGTGTAGGGTCATTTTGAAGTGGTTCCCTCAAAAGACTATTACAGATCACAAGCTTCATATCTGAACCATTTCAATCCAGCCTGAGGAAAATGCAAGGCTAGAAAAGACTTGCTGACTACATAACAGCTCCTCTCCTAACTTCTGCAAATTTGGCTTGACCTACTTCATGGGACAGATTATTAAATTCTCCCAACAATTTCTATGTCTCTCCAACAGAAAAGCTTTTGTAAGAATTATCTTTCTAAATGCTCAGCCTTTTCAGAAAGACTGAGCTGACAGAAAAGTTATTTTATTCCCATGGTTATTTATCCTAATAAGCTATGTTTGTACTGTATTTTCAGTCTGCTTGTATCTATGCTTGCCTGGGATTTGGGTTCAGCTATATGGGTCAGATAAAATCTGTCCCACCCCACTGAACTGTGCTAGCTCCCTCTATTCCTCATGGCACCTGTTTTAAATCCAGTTTAGCCTTAAATTACTGCCACTGTCCCACTCTCTAAAACCTCCTAATGCAAGTTGGGGTGAAAAGTTAATAAGAAAACCTACTGTTTATATTTAGACTGATTTAAATCTCGTTGAAAGTATTTAGCAGGAGTTGACCTTGGTTTATGAGGCCTTCAGTTTGTGCATCCTGTTTCCAGTGGGGGAAAAAGGACCTGGGAGTGCTGATTGATACCCAGATAAATATGAGCCAGCTGTGTGCCCAGGTGGCCAAGAAGGCCACCAGCATCCTGGTTTGTACCAGGAATGGTGTGGCCAGCAGGAGAAGGGAAGTGATGGGGTCCCTGTGCTCAGCACTGGGGAGGCTGCACCTCCAGTGCTGGGTTCAGGTTTGGACCCCTCACTCCAAGAAAAAAAATTGAGATGGGGGAGTGAGTTCAGAGAAGGGCAACCAAGCTGGGGAAGGGTCTGGAGAACAAATCCTGTGAGGAGAGGGTGTGGAAATTGGGAATATTTAGTTTGGAGAAGAGGAGGCTGAGAGGAAACCTCATTGCCCTCTACAGCTCCCTGAGAGGAGGTTTTGGGGAGGTGGGTGCTGGGCTCTGCTCTCAAGTGAATAATGATAGGACCAGAGGAAACGTTCTAAAGTTGCACCAGGGGAGGTTTAGACCAGATCTAAGGAAGAATTTCTTTACTGAGAGAGTAGTCAAGCATTGGAATGGGCTGCCCAGAGAGGTGGTGGAGTCACCATCCCTGGAGGTATTGAAAAACCATGTGGATCAGGCACTTCAGGACATGCTCTAGTGGGTGATGAAGACACTGATATTTATATTTTATTGGGGGGGGAGGGATGCTGACAGCTGGACATGGTGATCCTAGAAGTCTTTTCCAAGTGTGACAGCTCTGTGAATGCAGATGAGTAAAAAGGGATGTCAGCCCTGAGCTGTATCCCTCCCACACTAAATAGGATGTGAGGGAGACTTTCCTGGATGCTTCACAGCCCAAACTCTGCACGGTTTGACACCTCCTGAACTTTGCTTTTTTTAATTGCATGATGTGCTCACTGTCAGCTCTGGGTATCCCAGGTGTGCTCAGCTGAAACCTAACTCTTCCCAGAGCTGCTGGGCTCTGTAATAGCCTTGCCACCTCTCATTAGCACCTTCCCAAAGGTAATCCATACAGACACCCCCATCCTGGCACAGCCCAACGTGGGTCGTTTCCATGAAACTGCAGAATTCATTATGGATGAGACCTGGAGAACTTCCCAGCAGGGGGAAGATGGAGAAGTAAATGGGGAAAGACTTTAGAGCACCCCTCATGAATTTATAATATGATTCCTTGCTAAAGGGAATGACAGCTTTGATGCAATTTTAAATTTTTTTTCCCCTTGGTACAGTAGCTCCTGGACTCTAAGCACAACAAAACACCTTCCACAGGCTCTGAAATGAAGATGAAAGTAAATTGTAACTCAAGCTTGGGGTTGTAGATAGGTAGAGCTGCCTGGCAGCTGAGGCTACACCATCCTTTGCCATTCCCCTGGATATTCTAGACTAAAATCATATTTTTTTAAAAGGACAGGAAGAGAAAATGAACCATATCTGCTTGTGGAGGAGGTGCTTCTCTTCCCAGTTACAGCCAAATCTGAGTCTTAATTGCCTGTGATGTTGTTAAGATGGGATAAGGAATGAGAAAATTATAAATCTATATAAACCAAGAGATGCTGTGGATAATTCTGTAGTCTTTAAACTTTTGTTTCAAGGAAAAATTTTTCTGCTCTGGAAAGGCAGGGGTGCAAAACCAGCTGGGATAATCAGGTCAACCCCATAAACTGCAGAATTTTCAAGTTCAGCCTCATCTCTCAGGGTCCTGGGACACAGATTTACCCTCAGGTGAGATCCCTTTGCACTACTGTAGATAATTTTGTGGTTTGAAATTGTGATCAGAACTGTGATTTGAAATTGGGCTGGGGGTTGCAATGATGCTCTACACCTGGGGAGTGAGCAGCCTTTTTTTAGCAGTGGGTTTCTTCTTCAGCAGCAAGTCAGTATATGGGGAGATCTGAAAGCCTTTATGTGGCCTGAAAAGGGACCCATTTGCTTAGCAGCTCTGATTACCAGGAAGGAGCATCCCAAGAAATTAAAATACTTACTTCTCATTAAAATGTGCCACTTGAATGCAATAAAAGGGAGTCTCAGCTCTACCAGCAGGCCACGGAAATTGCTTCCTGTCCATCCTAATCTCTTGCTGACAGCTCCAGCAAGCATTTTGCAATTCTCTCTCACAACCACCCAGCTCAAATCCAGTCCTCATTTCTTATTCCTGGGTTGCCCTGGGTTGTTCCTTTCAGAACATCTAATTCTTGGCTGACCAGCAAGTCAGGATTTGCAGCTTTCTAGACACCCTAGGGTGCAGAGAAACCCAAATTGGAGCTGTTTGATTCTTCTAATGCTGACACAAGGAGATGGATAAAAGGAAATGACCATTTCTACCTGGCTCCAATTGATAACAAGGGGGTGAGATGCTGGAACAGGTTGCTCAAGGAAGTTGTGGTTGCTCCCTTCTTGGAAGTGTTCAAGGCCAGGTTGGATGGGGCCTTGAGCACAGGGAAGTGTCCCTGGCTATGCAGGGGGGGTGGAACTGGATGATCTTTCAGGTCCCTTCCAACATGTCCTGATTTGGTCCAGGATGAAGGTGATTTTCTGCCTTGGACTTTTGCTCTCAGCTGAGTCTCTTGGAAGGAGCTGCACTTGCTGAAATGAACAGCAAGTTTCTCAGGCAGTGTCTGCTGCTGGGACTGATCCCACTCGATGTTTAGAGTTCCAGCTGGAGAATGGGGTGCAGAACCAAGGCCACTGCTCAGCTCTGAGGAACATTTGGCCCTCTGGAAGGAGAAAAGGAGGCAAGAGGTCCCAGCTGCAGCCCTCCTTTGGGGAGGAACAGACAAGAGAAATGGCCAGAATTGACCAAACAGAGGATTACATCCCATCCACCTCATCCTCAGGATGAATTGGAGGGATCACCAGGGGCAAAGCCCTTCCTGCTTCCCCTTCTTCCCCTCTCCCTCTTTGCTTGGGCATCCTGGGAGGATTCCATCCCTTCCTCTGCCTGTGCTCCTGATCCATGCCAGCCTGAATCTGTGTGTTCCTGCCTCCAGCTCCCCACTGCTGCTGAGCCCAGGAGTCCAGCCTGGACTTTCCCAGGGCTGCCCTGCAGCCTGGGTGGGGATGGGAGAGTTCTTGGGGGAAAGGGGGAAAGAGGAACCTTGTGTCAATTTTCCTGGATATTTGTATAGATTTAGTCATTTTTCCTATTTCTCGTTCCTGTTTCCTTAAAGCTGTATAGTTTAGTTTCCAACCCATCAGTCTCTCTCCCTTCTTCTCTCTCCTTTCTTTATCAGGGTGGGGAGGGGCATTAATAGAGAGCATCTGGTATTTGGTTTAATTGCCAATCCAGTGCTAAACTCTGACACAACACAAACCATTCTATGGTTCTATAATTTTCTGTTGGGTCTTCACCAAGTGCTTTCTCCAGAAGAAGAGGGCATCATTTTTCCATGTTTGCAGACTGCCTGGAGTTGCCTGAAGAAAAGTTATTTCCTGGGAAGAAGCCTTGGAACAATTTACCACCTTGGGAACAGGCCTGTCACTTCCTCACTGTGTGCCCTACAGCAAATGTTGTCACACCCCAGTTCAGCACCTGGGAAAGGAGAATAATATGGGATTCATCTGTAATACATGTAAAAAAATGCACAGAATCCCTCTGTCACTGATCTAACCCTCCTGTAACAGAGGGAGAAAGCCAAGTGGTTTAGAACATGATTCATCTCTCATTATTCAGATGGCTGCTTTAGGAAAAGAGGAATCACCCTGTTGATTGCAAAGGGATTTCAGGGTGATTGTCCCAGATGGCTACACTTGTCTGAGGAATCTCTCCTAAACTGCTTCCTTCCATGTATCCAGACACCCCAGGCACCCAGTCAGAGCTGAATTTAACTGTAAAATCCATAATAATAAAGAGAAGCTGCTGCTGGGTGCAAGCTGTGGGTTTGGCTTCCCTGCTTGGAAGGCTGGGAACTCAATGCCTGCTCCTGTTTGTATTCCCCATGTTTACCACCAAAGGAGCCTTCATGGAGAGCCTGGGACAAACACAAAATAGGAGCAAGGTTTAGAGCCAGCATGGGATGAATTGTGGAGTCCTGGAATTGTTTGGGTTGGGAAAGACCTTTAAGATTATTAAGTCCAACTGTTGACCTTACACAGTGCCAGACCACCAATAAACCATGGGTCTGAGCACCGCATCTTTTAAATACCTTTAGGGACAGCATGAGGAGGAGAGAAACAGATTTCTGACTTGGAATTAGCTTCTGGTCCAAGGGCAGGGTGGCAGATGTTGCATTTCTGCACTGAGACATGAAGAGCTTCACCTCTGCTCTATCCTCAACCAAATCTCCTGCTTGTATTCCAGCTTGTTCTCTTTATTTGCTTTCTATGAGAAAAAGAAACAAAAGCTGCCCCCTCCTTTCTATATTTATTTTTTCTGAATTCCCAAGCTTCAAGGGAGGCTTCAAAAAGAAATGGAAAATTTACAAGACTTCAGTTTAAATAAAAAAGCCAACAAGACCAAATGTGGGGCTGTCTTTGGCATATGACACCCTTCTGTTCCACCAGCTCTCTTCTGCCCTCCTGCAGAGATGATTGATTATTGCCTCTGGAATCATAATCAGGAGAATTTGGGGTTCCCAAGAACCTCCTCTATTTTCAGAAACTGGGTTGATGAGCAGCTGGCTTTTGATTCAAGTGTTTAGCTACCAACCTAATCAGATAATCTACTGAAATATCTTCCTATCAAAAAGGATGTCTGAGGAGCATTTTCTCTTCAATAAACCAATGGATTTGAGTGAAATGCAGTTTTAACAGCTGCAAAAGCTGAACAGGAGAGCTCTGGAAAAACTGAATCCTCTTCTCTGCACTTCACAACCTCTATCCAATCCCCCAGACACAAATTGTTCACTTGGGGGTGAACTTTGTGCTGATTGAGTAGGGATCCAAGATCTGGCCTCTCTCTTTGGAAGACTTATTTATCATCCTCCAACTTTACACACAGTAGTATGTTCTTGCACATATGTTGACCATTTGCTGTAAGTAGTTTCACAAAATCATAGAATGGTTTGGGTTGGAAGGGATCTTAAAGATCACCCAGTTCCTAACCCCTTGCATGGGGAAGGACACCTTCCACTAGACCAAGTTCCTCAAGGTCCCTTCCAACCTGGACTTAAGCACTTCCAGGGATGGGACAGCCACAGTTTCTCTGGGCAACCTGTGCCAGGGTCTCACCACCCTCATAGTAAGGAATTTCCTCCTAATATTTAAGCTAAATCTCCCCTCTTCACATTTTAAACCATCACCCCTTGTCCTCTCCCTACCCCCCCATGTCCAAAGCCCTCCCCCAGCTTTCTTGGAGCCCCTTCAGATATTGGGAGGTTGCTCTAAGGTCACCTTGGAGCCTCCTCTTCTCCAGGCTGAACAACCCCAATCCCTCAGCCTGGCTTCCCAGGGAGCTGCTCCAACCCTCTGAGCATTTCAGTGGCTCCTCTGGACATGTCCCAGGAGCTCTGTGTCCTTCTGATGTTGGGGACTCCAGAACTGGACCCAGAACTCCAGGTGGGGTCTCAGAAGAGCAAAGGGGGAGAATCCCCTCCTTTGACCAGCTCTCTGTGCTTCTTTTGATGTACCCCAGGACCTGGTTGGCTTTCTGGGCTGCAAGAACACATTAATGGCTCATGTTAAGCTCTGGTCCCCCACCACTCCCAAGTTTGAGCATGGTCTGAAATATAAAGTGCATTAAATTCTGGCAGAGACCATGAGATCAGGGTATATGTGTAGTAAAGCTGTGTAGCTAGAGGCAGAGTTCACAGCATGGACAGCAAACCCCTGGTTAGACTCGTTTTGGCTGCACTGCTTTAACACAGTGTCCATTTCAGTTCTGACTACGGGGAGTGTAATGGTGTCATTCATCTAGGAGTGATTTATAACCCTTCATAAGTGACTGAGTCAAAAGCTTTGGTGATAGACAAGAGCTGGAAATGACTCAGAGTGAAAGGACTGAAGTAATTTTATGCTTGGTTTGACAGCTGATCACCAGGTGCTCCGTGGTGATCACTTCCCCATCATTGGAAAATTCAAATATGACTGAACCCAGGTGCCCAACTCTATTTGTGCTCTGACTCAGCCCCGGGGATGAAGTAAAATAGAACAGCTTAAACCATCTTCAAGGTGTTTCAGCTGAGATAAATCCCACAAAAACACCCATGCCAGGTGCTGCCAGAGGACAACACCACAGTGAGTTGGGTGACATCCCCCTAGGACTGATTTTGATCCTAAAAGGTTCTGTGGAATATCCCAATGAACTTCTCTTGGCATAGTGTTACTTTATTGATTCTTTTTCACTAAAATTCACCTTTGAGGACGAATTTCTGATAGCATCATGCCAGGCCTATAAATATTTGCATTTGCTTGAAAACAAGTAGAAACAAGAATTTCAGACAAAGCTTCCTGCCATCATTTCCTGCCTCCTGCCAGAGGACAACACCACAATGAGTTGGGTGACATCCCCCCAGGACTGATTTTGATGGCAGATAAAGGGTGCTATGGAATATCCCAATGAACTTCTCTTGGCATAGTGTTACTTTATGGATCCTTTTTCACTAAAATTCACCTTTGAGGATGAATTTCTGATAGCATCACGCCAGAGCTACTTATTTTTGCATTTCCTAGTAAACAAGTGGAAACAAGAAATTCAGACAAAGCTGCCTGCCATCATTTCAGAACCTTGATCAAATTGTCCTTTGCTGTTACAGAGCTGCTCTGTGTGTCATTTAATGTTTAACAAAGATAAACCCAGCCCCATGCTACTCTCTGCCAGGTGAAAATCTGATGGGTCCCATCAAGCCCTCCAGCTCTGCCTCACTGTGCTTTGCTGGTTTCTCTCTCCCTGCCTGCTCTGAGCTTCTTTTCACTCAGTGCCATGTCTGAGGTCAGTGAATATTTCATCTTTTCAGTCTTCCAGAGATATCAGGTTGCTTGTGTTAGCAGCAGAGTTTTGCCATTCAGACCTTTATCCAGTTTTCAATCAGAGTTTTTGCCATTCTGTTGCTCTGTGCACACTGGCGTTTGACTCTGGGGATGGGAGCAGAGGTCTAGAAGAATTTGAACAGATTTTCCTCTGTCCTTTGCTAGGAGGAAGCTAGAAATCAATCTACAGTTTGTAGAATCATAGATTGGTTTGGCTGGGAAGGAACCTTAAAGCTCATCTGGTTCCAAACTCCCTGCATGGACAAGGACATCTCCCACCAGATCAGGTTTCTCCAAGCCCCATCCTGGCCTTGAACACTTCCAGGGATAGGGTATCCAAAGAGTTTCTGGGCATGAGCTGTGTGATTTTCCTTCAGCTTTTCCTGGGAAGGTGTCCTGGTTTGGGCCAGGATAAAGGTGATTTTCTGTCTTGGACTTTTGCTTTCAGCTGAGTCTCTTGGAAGGAGCTGCACTTGCTGAAATGAACAGCAAGTTTCTCAGGCAGTGGCTGCTGCTGGGACTGATCCCACTCGATGTTTAGAGTTCCAGCTGGAGAATGGGGTGCAGAACCAAGGCCACTGCTCAGCTCTGAGGAACATTTGGCCCTCTGGAAGGAGAAAAGGAGGCAAGAGGTCCCAGCTGCAGCCCTCCTTTGGGGAGGAACAGACAAGAGAAATGGCCAGAATTGACCAAACAGAGGATTCCATCCCATCCACCTCATCCTCAGGAGAAATTGGAGGGATCACCAGGGTCAGAGCCCTTCCTGCTTCCCCTTCTTCCCCTGTGCCTGTTTGCTTGGGCATCCTGGGAGGATTCCATCCCTTCCTCTGCCTGTGCTCCTGCTCCATGCCAGCCTGAATCTGTGTGTTCCTGCCTCCAGCTCCCCACTGCTGCTGAGCCCAGGAGTCCAGCCTGGACTTTCCCAGGGCTGCCCTGCAGCCTGGGTGGGGATGGGAGAGTTCTTGGGGGAAAGGGGGGAGGAACCTGGGATCCATTTTCCTGGATATTTGTATGGATTTAGTCATTTTTCCTATTTCTCATTCCTGTTTCATTAAAGCTGTGTAGTTTAGTTTCCAACCCATCAGTCTCTCTCCCTTATTCTCTCTCCTTTCCTTATCAGGGATGGGAGGGGGATTAATAGACAACATCTGGTATTTGGTTTCTTCTTTTCCCAAGACTTTGGTTTTCACAGGAATTGAGCTGTCTGGTGGAAAAATATCTCTTCCAGGATCACTTCTGGAGGAAGGGAGTTCAAAACAACAAACTTTAGTCTCAAATTAGAAAGCTTCTTTTATTTATCATAGTTTAAAAAAAAAAAAAAAAAAAAAAAAAAAAAAAAAAAGACAAAGTGAAAAGAAAATGTCACTTCTAAGTGCAAGGCTGCTTTTTCCTCCTGTGGCATGAAAAAAATCATAACTTAAGTCAGCCTTAAACACACAGCAAGCAAAAAGGCTCTGCTTAAATAAAAAGGGAGCACTAAATCTTGGGGACAGGTCTCTGCTTCACTTCCCTGGGATCTCTTGGGGTGTCTGACACACACCAGTGAGTTGGCAAAACTCTTCCATTCCACCTTTTCCAAAGTATTTCCAGTGCATAGTGACCTCCATGTAAAAGGGGTGGCAGAAAGGTAATCACTGAAGGAATTAATTTTCATGGAGCTGTGAGTAAGGAGCCAGGAGGATTTGGGAGCAAATACAGTCAGGATAGGGGGGTAACGTGGGATCTTGGTTCTCAGATGTCCCAGTATAGGTTGGGGGCTGAGCTGCTGGAGAGCAGTGTAGGTGAAAGAGACCTGGGGGTCCTGGTAGACAAGAAGATGACCATGAGCCAGCAATGTGCCCTTGTGGCCAAGAAGGCCAATGGCATCCTGGGGTGCATTAGAAAGGGTGTGGTTAGTAGGTCAAGAGAGGTTCTCCTCCCCCTCTATTCTGCATTGGTGAGGCCACACCTGGAGTATTGTGTCCAGTTCTGGGCCCCTCAGTTCAAGAAGGACAGGGAAGTGCTTGAAAGAGTCCAGTGCAGAGCTACTGAGATGATTAAGGGAGTGGAACACCTCCCTTATGAGGAAAGGCTGAGGGAGCTGGGTCTCTTTAGTTTGGAGAAAAGGAGACTGAGGGGTGACCTCATCAATGTTTTCAAATATGTAAGGGGTGAGTGTCAGGGAGATGGAGTTAGGCTTTTCTCAGTGGTGACCAGTGATAGGACAAGGGGTAATGGGTGTAAATTGGAGCATAGGAGGTTCAAGTTGAATATCAGAAAAAATTTTTTTACTGTAAGGGTGACGGAGCCCTGGAACAGGCTGCCCAGGGGGGTTGTGGAGTCTCCTTCACTGGAGACATTCAAAACCCACCTGGACACGTTCCTAGGCGATGTACTCTAGGGGGCCCTGCTCTGGCAGGGGGGGTTGGACTAGATGATCTTTCCAGGTCCCTTCCAACCCCTAGGATTCTATGATGATGATTCTATGATGATGATTCAGAGAAATGGTTGTGTGACTCCATGTCCTAAGATCTTCTCTTCTCACCAAAACAGCTGGCTGGCTACAGATGTGTTAAAATGGAAAGGAGTCACAAGTGGATGGAAAATTAACTTTATCCACAAACACCATCATGAAAAAATTTTGTGATTCCAAATCCCAGAATCATTCTGTTTGGAAGAGACTTTTAAGCTCATCAACTGCAACTATTAACCAAGCTATATCCAGTCCAGTGCTAAACCAGAGTCCTAAGTACCACATCTACACATCTTTTAAACCTCTCCAGGGATGGTGATTGAACCACCCCCCAGGGCAGCCCATTACAGTGTTTAACAACCCTTCCAGTGGAGAAGTTTCTTCTGTGTTTGTTCAGCCTTGAGAAGAGAAGGCTTAGGGGAGATGTTATTAGGATGTTCCAGTACTTAAAGGGGGGGTACAAAGAAAATGGAGACTCCCAATTTACAAGGAGTCCCATGGACAAGCCAAGGGGCAATGGGCACAAGAATCTCCTGGGGAGATTCTGATTGGACACAAGAGGAAAAATTTCCACTCTGAGGACAGTCAGACATTGGAATGGTCTCCCAGGGGAAGTGGTGGATTCCCCCACTTTGGAAAGCTTTAAATCTCAGCTCAATGGGGTGCTGAGACATCTCATATAAACAATAATATTAGAAGGGTTGGACCAGATGATCCTTGAGGTCCTTTCCAACCTGACATTCTGTGATTCCATGATTTATTTTCTGAGCATCCTATCTAAACCTCCCCTGGCATAACTTGAGATCATTTTCTCTTTCCCTGTTACTTGCTACTAGGGAGAGAAAACCAACCCCCACCTTGCTGCAACCTCTTTTCAGGTAGAATTTCTTACTCTACTTTGAAATACAGATTTTACAGGACTGTAGGATAATTTGGTTTGGAAGAGACCTTAAAGATCATCTTGTTCCAACCCCCCTGCATGGGCATGGACACTTTCCACTAGACCAGGATGCTCCAAGCCACATCCAACCTGGCCTGAGACACTTCCAAGCACACTTGGAATATCCCAGAGATGGGAGTTAGATGGCAGCCATGCTGATGGAAGTGTAGTTTACTGAAAGCTTTGGTTTGTGAATCCATCTGAAGACAAGGATGAAGTTAGAATCTGAAAAGGGACAGAGGAAAAATAGAAAGGATTAATTCCTATCAAGAGATGCTCCTGCCTGGAGCACTTCCCTTTGCTCTGTGTCGTTCTCAGTTAACTCCTACCTACCCATTCCAGAAGTCTTTTCTTCATGTGTTCATACATCTCTGTGTAAACACTTTCATGTTATGTGCTAACAAAATTTAACACTTTAACACCCAAACAGGTTGCCCAGGGAAGCTGTGGATGCCCCATCCCTGGCAGTGTTGAAGGCCAAGGTTGGATGGGGCTTGGAAAAAACCTGGTCTGGTGGGAGGTGTCCCTGCCCATGGCAGGGGGGTTGGAACTGGATGATCTTAAAGGTTCCTTCCAATCCTGAGAATTCTATGAGTTCTGTGCTCACCCTGTCTGTACGTGGAAGAACAGTCACAGACAGCAGAGATGTTTAAATTTCATGACAAGGAAAGACAAGGAAAATTTCTAGCTCTAAAAAAAAATCAACAAAAAGAGGGAAGTTTGTTGTCTTTGTGTATGACCCAGAGCCATTCAGCTTCTCCCCCACCCCTGGCTTTGTTTAGTGCAAACTTATCCACCTGTGCCTTGTTCCAAGGAGTAATTGCCATCTGGGGCTCATAAGAGAATGCATTAAATCCTTGAATAAATGGGCATTAGTTCTGGTGCTTCTCATCAAAACACATGCTGGTAAGGAAAGGTAACAAGGGAAAAAAAAAGCTGCACCCTAAAAAAAAAAAAAAAAAGAAAAAACAAAACAAAACCAAAAACCAACCCCTTAACAACCTGACCTGTTTAAGACCAGGTTGGATGGGGCTTGGAGCAACCTGGGCTGGTGGGAGGTGTCCCTGCCCATGGCAATGGGGTTGGAACTGGATGATCTTCAAGGTCTCTTCCAGCCAAGTCATTCTATGATTCTAGTATTATTTCTGTGATTCAGAAGTTAAAAAGGAGGTGAAGAATTAAAAAAGTCCTGGATTTTCAAACGAACCAGAGGACAGTTATGAACCACACATGTACTGAGGGGGTGAAAAAGGTGTGTGATGCTGTCATGCTGTATAAGGAGAGAATATTGTTGTAGGGAGAGCAAAGATTTCATATTTGTCTAAGCTGAGAGCTTATTGGGAATGTCAGAAACCAGGCAGGACAATTGTAACATGAAATGAATGCAGGAAAAGCCTGCAAGAACTGTCAGAGCTCAGAAAAAGATCTTTTAATAGAAAAGACTAGACGAGCCTGAGTTGAACTGAAAGCTGAGTAGGAGTATTCCTGGTCTACAGACTCTTCCTCTAGACAAGCAGCAGGGAGGAGGAAAAGTTATTTTAGCTGCCAGGATAAAGCTGGCACCAGGAGAAAGAGCTAAAAACTCATCTCAAATGAATGTTGGTTGGAAACGCAAACATTTCAAAGCCCCAAAGCCAAAAGAAGTTTTGAAACAACCTCTCAAAGCACTCAGCAGGTTTGGGGTGGAATGTGATCCACTTCTGAGCAGGACTATGGGAAGCCCATGGAGGTCAAGGTGAAAATTGCTCTGTGTGGTCGTGCTGGAAGAATCCTCAAGGGTTTGGAGATGCTCTGAGGATGTCTTGGAGGATGATGAGGATGATCATGAGGATGTCCTTACTGCAGGGGGGATGGACTGGATGACCTTTAAAGGCTCCTTCCAACTCAAATCCTTCTATGAGTCTATGATTTGAGTATTATTTCTTACGTTGTTCCTTTTTTCTTCCTTTTCATTCAGTGTGGGGTCCATTCCATGATGACAGGAACCCTTCTCCAGAGCTGGCTGCATTTCAGGGCAGTATAAAGACTTTAAGTGAAGGATAAGGATCTCCTTTGCAAACTGGATATGAAAATACAATAAATAGTTCATCTGCAGGGTATAAACATTTTGGATTTCACAGCTTCCTCCCTCACAATCCTGCCTGTGTTTTCAGGAAGCAGATATTGCAACTGTGCTTTTGCCACTTCTTCGGATTTTTATAGTGTTACTTCTTCATCTTCCTTTGAGAAACAAACAAATAAACCAAATGTAATCCAAAGGCCATTTATAAATTTTACAAGTGTTATTAGCAATGAAAGCAATAGAAAGTTATTATTTGTGTAAAGGCCTCGGTAAACATTTTCCTGCTGCTCAAGAGCACAGCAGGGAGGGCTCTTTGGGGAGTATTGAAGTAAATTGCAGCACAATTCCTAATCTAACAAGAAAACATAACCAAATTCTGTAAAATGAACTTGAAAGAAGTTGGGAGATAAACTCAAAAGCAACTCTTATTTAAGGTGATCCATCTGCATGCTGCACCTTCTGCACCTCAAAGAAAGGGAGTCCAATCTGGGGAAGGTGGGAAGTGTTGAGACCCTGGAATGTTTCCCTAGGTAAATTGGCTTTTTAATCATGGAATCACAGAATGGTTTGGGTTGGAAGAGACCCTAAAGATCATTCAGTTCCAATCCATGGGCAAGGACACCTCCCACCAGCCCAGGTTGCTCCAAGCCCCATCCAACCTGGGCTGAGACACTTCCAGGGATGAGGCAGCCACAACTTCCCTGGGTTAACCTGTTCCAGGGTCTCACCACTCTCAAAATAAAGAATTTCTTCCTAATGTTCAACCTACTTCTCCCCTTTTCAAGTTTGAAACCATTTCCCCTTGTCCCCTCACTACATTTCTGTGCAAAAATCCCTCCCCAGCTTTCTTGTAGCCCCTTCAGATATTGGAAGGTTGCTCTAAGGTCACTCAGGAGCCTATTAGAAGGACAAAAAGCCTTTTGCAATTCATCAGACTGGCTGGTTAAAGCCCTGCAAAAGCCAAAAAAACCCCAAAGGCTGGATAATTAAAAGTCAGTGTGGCAAAAACCTGAGTAATATGGTTGTCATTGTCTTTCCTTGAAAGCCTTCACCCACCACTGTTATTCAAAAATATGGTTTAGGGCAGAAGAAAAGTGATATTCCTAACTCTCCTTGCTCATAACTGAGGGAAAAATAAAGTTATGGATAGGGTGTCTCATCACCCAAAGCTTCTTGATCATCATCAAGAAACAGGAGACAGAAAAGGGCAAAGAGATGTTTTTTTTCTGGCCTTTCTCTTTAGGCTGTACCCTTGGGGAGTGCCTGAAGAAATCTTACAGTGTGGTATCAAATATTTAGAGCAATGAGGTCCCTTGCTGTCACACAGGCTCCAGAACGTCACGTTACAGTCCCTCTTTGCAAACAAGAAAAAACCCTGACCAAATTCTCTAGAAATTGTCTTTGCTTTCTCAGAATATTGAGTAAGAGGGATCCTCTCCCACCTACATCTCCAGAGGACTGCTGCAAGAAGTAATAAAACATTTAGAGATGGAAAACAGCTTTTTTTTTTTTTTTCCCCCAGAAAATCCAAGTTTTTTTGCAAACAGTTCATAGCTCCCAGTACTCTTCAAATTTTCATTGAAACCAGGAAAGTTTGAGAACTGTATTTAAAAGATTTGGGAAAAAGAGAATTTCCAGGTTAAAAAGGTAAGCAGATACATGGATACATAAAGCATATCTGGAGCTGATTGAAAGCACCATGGCCAATGATGTGCACAAAAAAAAACCCACACTTCCATGAAATCCCAAGCAGGAGAACATCTCTATGTTCACCCAGCTGTGTAGATCCCATGGATGGACTCCAGTCCAGACCACTCCAGCACCAATATACTCTATAAATTATCCTAGGAAGAAGTTTTTCAGTATGACGGTGGTGAGAATCTGGAATTTATTGCTCAGAGAAATCCCTGGAAGTGTTCAAGGCCAGGTTGGATGAGGCCTTGAGGAACCTTGTCTGGATGAGAGGTGTCCCTGCCCATGGCAATAGAGTAGAAGATCTCTAAGGTCCCTTCCAACCTAAGTCATTCCATAAATGATAAAATGATAAAGGATTTTTTCTTCTCTTAGTGGTACAAGTGAGGAGCAACACCAGAACCATGGCAAACCAGAGTGGGAAAGTGGGGTCTTGATGGCCACATCATTAAAATCCTCTAGAACCAGCACTATGTATTTTATTGTAATACAGACTGCAGGAAAAAAAAAATTAAAAAAACTGGAAATGTGGAAAAATCACATGGTATTTCCTTCTTTAATGTTTTTCATACATTTCAGGGTCTGTTGAGAACCAGGAGCTTTTTTAGAGGAAGATTAAAAACTTGAAGGCTTTGGTAGAAGACTGAAAAATGTCAAATGACAGTCTGGGATTGGAGTTCAGGGGAAGGAGGGCTGTTTGTTTTGTTTATTAGAAAAAGCAAATCCCCTGAAAGGAGACATTTCTCAGAGAAATATCATTTCTTCAAAACAAGCTGTTTTTTTCCAAGGTAAATAGTGAGTTCAGCCTGAAACTGGGTTTGAACTGCAAGTGCAAGACCTGTCTGAGCTATTGAAGAGGAGCTGACCCAACGACCACTTGGGAGAAACCATTGGATATTTTCAGGTGAATTTAAACTCTGCTTAATCTCTTGGCTTTCCCACAGCTCACCCTGACTCTACAATCATGTGTCCAGGTTTGGGCCAGGATGAAGGTGATTTTCTGTCTTGGACTTTTGCTTTCAGCTGAGTCTCTTGGAAGGAGCTGCACTTGCTGAAATGAACAGCAAGTTTCTCAGGCAGTGGCTGCTGCTGGGACTGATCCCACTCGATGTTTAGAGTTCCAGCTGGAGAATGGGGTGCAGAACCAAGGCCACTGCTCAGCTCTGAGGAACATTTGGCCCTCTGGAAGGAGAAAAGGAGGCAAGAGGTCCCAGCTGCAGCCCTCCTTTGGGGAGGAACAGACAAGAGAAATGGCCAGAATTGACCAAACAGAGGATTCCATCCCATCCACCTCATCCTCAGGAGAAATTGGAGGGATCACCAGGGACAAAGCCCTTCCTGCTTCCCCTTCTTCCCCTGTGCCTGTTTGCTTGGGCATCCTGGGAGGATTCCATCCCTTCCTCTGCCTGTGCTCCTGCTCCATGCCAGCCTGAATCTGTGTGTTCCTGCCTCCAGCTCCCCACTGCTGCTGAGCCCAGGAGTCCAGCCTGGACTTTCCCAGGGCTGCCCTGCAGCCTGGGTGGGGATGGGAGAGTTATTGGGGGAAAGGGAGGAGCAAATACTTCACAGGGAGTGATGCTGTATCAGAGTGTGCAGCTGTGGACATCACTGGCATCCAAGTCTCATCCTGAGTTCTTGACTTGCTGTCAACAACTTTCACTCCCTGATCATATGGAAGAAGATTTCAGTTCACACTTCCAGCTCAGAAAACTGCCTGGATCCTTGGCTGCATCAAGAGAAGTGTGGCCAGGTCGAGCAAAGGGATTCTCCCCCTTTGCTCTGCTCTTGTGAGACCCCACCTAAAGTTCTGCATCCAGTTCTGGAGTTCCTATTACAAGGAAGACATGGATGTGCTGGACGGTGTCCAGAGAAGATCCATGAGGATGCTCAGAGGGCTGGAGCACCTCTCCTGTGAGGACAGACTGAGAGAGTTGGGGTTATTCAGTCTGGAGAGGAGAAGGCTCTGAGGAGACCTTATTGGAGCCTTCCAGTAGCTGAAGGGGCTCCAGAAAAGCTGGGGAGGGATTTTTTAGGATGTCAGGGAGTGATAGGACATGGGGGAATGGATTGAAACTAGAGGAGGGGAGATTTAGATTGGAAGTTAGGAAGAAGTTTTTCACCTTGAGGGCGGTGAGACCCTGGCACAGGTTGCCCAGAGAGGTGGTGGAAGCCCCATCCCTGGAAGTTTTTAAGGCCAGGCTGGATGGGACTGGATGCTCTATAAGGTCCCTTCCAACCCTGAGAATTCCATGATTCTATGATCTAGATCCCTCCATACCTCAGCAGGTCTGACAATTCAAAGTACCTCCAGGAAAGCTGACACAGTGCCCTTATGGAAGATAAAATGGCAGAAGGGAAGGTGCCAAAAAATTAGAGCAGAAGTTTTGGGGGAAGGAAGGTTTTGTGTGACTGGAACAGATTCCTCCTCTGGCTCCTAACTAGGATTTGAAAACCATCAGTGTGTTAATGAAGAGCAGTGGTGTTGAAAGGTTGTTTGTGCACATTGTTGTTGAAGTGACTCTTTCTGGTGAGATTTATTATGGAATATTAATGTGAAGTGTCTGAGGATCACACTGGAAGAGAAATTCTCTCATTGAAACTAAGAGAGAGGAGTTTTCTGAATGCTGTCATATTAAAAATATGTTGAAAAAACAGGCAACAAAGAGAAAAAATAAGGAAGAAGCAACTGGAAGGATGTTTAACAACTAGAATGAACCATCATGCCAGGAACCATCAGAGCACCTGGTTCAGCAGTAATATTGTCCCCTCAGCAAGTTTGCTGATGACACTAAGCTGGGAGGAGTGGCTGACACACCAGAAGGCTGTGCTGCCATTCAGAGAGACTTAGACAGGCTGGAGAGTTGGGCAGGGAGAAACATGATGAAATTCAACAAGGGGAAGTGTAGAGTTTTGCATTTGGGGAAGAACAACACGATGTCCCAGTATAGGTTGGGGGCTGAGCTGCTGGAGAGCAGTGTAGGTGAAAGAGACCTGGGGGTCCTGGTAGACAAGAAGATGACCATGAGCCAGCAATGTGCCCTTGTGGCCAAGAAGGCCAATGGCATCCTGGGGTGCATTAGAAAGGGGGTGGTTAGTAGGTCAAGAGAGGTTCTCCTCCCCCTCTATTCTGCATTGGTGAGGCCACACCTGGAGTATTGTGTCCAGTTCTGGGCCCCTCAGTTCAAGAAGGACAGGGAAGTGCTTGAAAGAGTCCAGCGCAGAGCTACTGAGATGATTAAGGGAGTGGAACATCTCCCTTATGAGGAAAGGCTGAGGGAGCTGGGTCTCTTTAGTTTGGAGAAAAGGAGACTGAGAGGTGACCTCATCAATGTTTTCAAATATGTAAGGGGTGAGTGTCAGGGAGATGGAGTTAGGCTTTTCTCAGTGGTGACCAGTGATAGGACAAGGGGTAATGGGTGTAAATTGGAGCATAGGAGGTTCAAGTTGAACATCAGAAAAAATTTTTTTACTGTAAGGGTGATGGAGCCCTGGAACAGGCTGCCCAGGGGGGTTGTGGAGTCTCCTTCACTGGAGACATTCAAAACCCACCTGGACACGTTCCTAGGCAATGTACTCTAGGGGGCCCTGCTCTGGCAGGGGGGGTTGGACTAGATGATCTTTCGAGGTCCCTTCCAACCCCTAGGATTCTAGGATTCTATGATTTTTTCTCTAATGCCTTTTCTCCAATAAAATTTGCATTTTTGACTTTCACCTGGAAAAAGGATCAGCCCATTGAACTTAGACTCAATTTTGGTTGGCTTTGAGCTTTTAATTGCTTCTCTCCATGTCCTGAAAATGTTGTTTTGCTGTCTGCAAGGTGCTGAATTTAAGACAGGATGAACATAGCAGACTTTGTGGGTTTGTAGTGAAGAGGTGTCACTCTGAAATGCTCTGGACTAATCAGAATCAGAGTTTTGGGCCATATTTTCAGTTTTCCCAAGTTTATTTTATCTGCTTCAGATATGGGCTCCAAGGGTCTGACAGAGATCTGGGGACTGATAGCCCAGACTTTTCTGTCACCAAAAGCCACCAAAAAAAAAAAAAATCTGAATATTTTTGAATATCCAGTTCTTGCTATCAAAAAGTTATCTGGACTTGAGACACAGAAGAAAATTTCTAGGCCTGTAACAAGTGTACTGGGTTAGATGCCCACTGACCACCATTTCCAGTTCAAAACCCCCCAAAAATTCTAGGCAATAATTATCTAAAGGAGAGCACTTAATGTTCAGTAGTGGGGAGGCTTAAAAAAACCCAGAAGTTGATAAGAGACTCTTTGGGGATGTGAAAGCTTTTTGCTGGGATGATGGGAACTCTCCATGGGGTCTGGCTCAGGAGATGAGAGACCAGAAATTCAAACAAGGAGGAGAAGCCTGGAAGTTATCAAAATCCTTTTATTAGGAAGGTTAATGAGGCTTAGGAATTGATTGTTGGAAAGGCTGGGAAATGCTTAGTGCAGGAAGAATAACTTCTCACTCTCAAGGGAGTTAACATATCCTATTATTTTACCTAAAATTTTTGTCATTCAGAGGCAAGTACCTTCAAATCATCCAGAAAATCTCCTTTAGAGTTATCTAGAAAAAAATGTGAATTTTCCAAGTAACAATCCCTTTGTTTTCTTCAAATCTGGCAGTGGGCGAGTAACAGTCCTTTTGTATCTCAAAGATGACAGGAATAAATTTTTCTTTAGGCTTGGGGGATCTTTTTTTTTTTGTTAACAGTGGGAAAAATAGTTCAGGGAAAATAATTTATGCTAAAGAAAACTTTAACCTGAGTTTCTTTGCTTGTATGCACTTCCATTCATTTCCTCCTGCTCCACTTTGAACTCTACTGGGATAAATCTGTGCCAGTGCTGGTGGCATCACAGGAATTTTCTTCTTTGGGAATTCACTGAGATGACTTAGAAGTCATCTTTCCCCCAGTAACTCTCCCATCCCCACCCAGGCTGCAGGGCAGCCCTGGGAAAGTCCAGGCTGGACTCCTGGGCTCAGCAGCAGTGGGGAGCTGGAGGCAGGAACACACAGATTCAGGCTGGCATGGATCAGGAGCACAGGCAGAGGAAGGGATGGAATCCTCCCAGGATGCCCAAGCAAACAGGCACAGGGGAAGAAGGGGAAGCAGGAAGGGCTGGAAGCAGGAAACTGGAAGCTGGAAGCTGGCTTGGCCCTGGTGATCCCTCCAATTTCTCCTGAGGATGAGGTGGATGGGATGGAATCCTCTGTTTGGTCAATTCTGGCCATTTCTCTTGTCTGTTCCTCCCCAAAGGAGGGCTGCAGGTGGCACCTCTTGACTCCTTTTCTCCTTCCAGAGGGCCAAATGTTCCTCAGAGCTGAGCAGTGGCCTTGGTTCTGCACCCCATTCTCCAGCTGGAACTCTAAACATCGAGTGGGATCAGTCCCAGCAGCAGCCACTGCCTGAGAAACTTGCTGTTCATTTCAGCAAGTGCAGCTCCTTCCAAGAGACTCAGCTGAAAGCAAAAGTCCAAGACAGAAAATCACCTTTATCCTGGCCCAAACCAGGACAACATTAATTTCCCTTTGTGTCACTAAATGTGCTGTTTAAAGTAAGAGCTTTGGAGCTGCTGAGAAAAAAAATAGGTTTGGAAACAGAAATGTCTTTAAGCCATTGCCTTAAAAACCAGGTCCTTTACTCAAGAGTTTCCAGTATTTTCTACACTGCAACAAAACTTCATTTTGGGGTACTTATGGAGAAGCCTCTTTCCTTCCATATTTTATGTATTTTGCTTATATTTTCTGTGAGTTTTCTACCTGCTGCTCATTCTGGACTTTCCCACCTGCCCAGGTCTCTTTTGTTTTATCTCTGTTTTAATGAGCAGACTGGACTAAAAAAGAACTGATTTTCTTCCAGCTTTTCTGCCCACAACTTTCTAAGAAGCAGAAGCACTGTGAACAAAGCAACACAATAATTGCTCTTTCTCACCAGGGGCTCACAACCTTCTTTAAGATAGCAGCTTACTACCTTTTTTCAGACAAATTTATTTTATAGTGTTGCTGCAGTGGCTTTTGGTTGGTAGACACGTGAAAATGAGCCTCAATTTTAACTATCCCTGTGCTGGTTTATATAATTACAGTTTGGGGTTATTCACTGTCATGCAGACAACTAAATCATCCTTTCTCCCCATTGATGGATTTTTTTCTATCGTTTCTTAAGTATCATTTAATACTTTTGCAGAATAACAAGTTGTTGACACAGCAGAGGTTGGATAACCCTGCTCTACCAATCATCCAGACTTCCAAACTATCACTGTTACAGTGATGAACATGGGCATTACCCTTGATATGCAGTTATTTTTCTATTAGGACTTCCAAAAAGAGGCTAGAGACTTGTGTTTCATCTTAGGAATATGTCTACTGAAGAAAATATGGTTATTTTATACATTGAATAGAGGCAAGTTTAGTGGTCAGAGCTTTCCTCTCCTATCCTTTGCCTGGCAGAGGGCCAAACAGGATTTTTTATCCTTATTTGAACAAGTAAATTACCTTATTCACCTTTTCTGTTAGGTGGCAAAGAGAAAAGAACAGTTAGCACAGTGAATGAAGTTTATTTTCTTACAGATTTGAGCCTTACTGATTTTGAAACCTGTGGAAACACAACCTCTGAGAAACTTTGAGATCTCTTTTCTTTTGCAGGATGGCAAATCCAAGCACTGAATCCAAAATTTACAGGGAGGAGATATAAAAGAGTAGCAACAGAGACAGGATGACCCCATCAATCCGTAGGAAATTCAGCTCACAGCAACACCAGGGTAGATGAGATCTTCAATAATGGGCTTGAAGAACATCTTCAGAGTAGGTGATGGAGAAAGGTGATGTCTTCCTCTGTTTCCCACCAGGTGTTTGGCCTCTGGTTTGCAGTCCCTGATGGAATGTCTGGGATCTGCATCCAGATGGAAACAGCTTTAATATGATGTGCATCTCAGTCACAGTTACTGGAGATCATAGAATCATAGAATCATAGAATCCTAGGGGTTGGAAGGGACCTCGAAAGATCATCTAGTCCAACCCCCCCTGCCAGAGCAGGGCCCCCTAGAGTACATCCCCTAGGAACGTGTCCAGGTGGGTTTTGAATGTCTCCAGTGAAGGAGACTCCACAACCCCCCTGGGCAGCCTGTTCCAGGGCTCCGTCACCCTTACAGTAAAAAAATTTTTTCTGATATTCAACTTGAACCTCCTATGCTCCAATTTACACCCATTACCCCTTGTCCTATCACTGGTCACCACTGAGAAAAGCCTAACTCCATCTCCCTGACACTCACCCCTTACATATTTGAAAACATTGATGAGGTCACCCCTCAGTCTCCTTTTCTCCAAACTAAAGAGACCCAGCTCCCTCAGCCTTTCCTCATAAGGGAGATGTTCCACTCCCTTAATCATCTCAGTAGCTCTGCGCTGGACTCTTTCAAGCACTTCCCTGTCCTTCTTGAACTGAGGGGCCCAGAACTGGACACAATACTCCAGGTGTGGCCTCACCAATGCAGAATAGAGGGGGAGGAGAACCTCTCTTGACCTACTAACCACACCCTTTCTAATGCACCCCAGGATGCCATTGGCCTTCTTGGCCACAAGGGCACATTGCTGGCTCATGGTCATCTTCTTGTCTACCAGGACCCCCAGGTCTCTTTCACCTACACTGCTCTCCAGCAGCTCAGCCCCCAACCTATACTGGGACATCGTGTTGTTCTTCCCCAAATGCAAAACTCTACACTTCCCCTTGTTGAATTTCATCATGTTTCTCCCTGCCCAACTCTCCAGCCTGTCTAAGTCTCTCTGAATGGCAGCACAGCCTTCTGGTGTGTCAGCCACTCCTCCCAGCTTAGTGTCATCAGCAAACTTGCTGAGGGTACATTCTATACCCTCATCCAAGATCTCATGAGTCCAAAGCCTTGAACTTTAGATGGGGTTTTTCCAAGATCCCTCTGTACCCTGCTTAAAAGGATCCTTTCCAATAGGTTGTTCAGCCCCTCTTAAATTTTTGAGCCCTGGGAGTCTGTTACCCACCCAAATTGTTCTGATTTGGAATGTATAGCATTTTAGTTACAAAAAATTTCTAAACTTGGAGCAAAATATTCTCTAATTGACTCTGAGAAGGAAGGTTGGGATTAGATGATCTCAAGAGGTCCCTTCTACCCTCAACAATTCTGTGATTTGCATCCTGGAGAAAGGATACTGGGCACATATGAACCCAGGATGATGATTCTTGTGTTTTTTAGTACTCAGACTTTGGCTGACATCCTGGAGAGACACGTTAGCTGCTATGGTAACAGTGACACAAGGTGTATTTCTACTACTCCCACCAACAGATCCATGCTTGTATCTCAAGTATTTCCCAACGGGAAGGAAAAGAGAGCTGAGTTTCTCATGTTCTGATTTGTTCTGCTGCTTTATTCCTTTTTCATCTCCATTCATCAAGGCTTGAATGGGATGCCAGCTCTAATAGATGCTAATTAGCAATATAAACCATGCACCATGCAAATCAAGAGCAGAATACTGAAGAAAAAAAAAATAAAAAAAAATAAAAAAAAGCACCCTGTTATAATAGTTGTGTCCAATGAATAGAAAGGGGGTAAAATGCAGTTGGATTCTTAATACTTGAGTGCAATTAAGAAAGAAAGCAGTAATGATTATTTTCCTCATGTGTAATCCAAGCAATTAAGCAAGGCATATAATAAACCTTGGGACTGAAATCACTTTGGCTTCCTTGTGGCAGCTCCTCTGCTCCACACTGTGTTTCAGGGGGCTGCAGTAGCTGAAACACAGTTGGGTGTGTTTCTTGTCAGCTCTTGTTTGATTCTGGGCTTGAATAGGAAAGCAGAGCTCTGACTACTCCAGATTTACTACAGGGAGAACTGGGAAGAGGAGACACATCCCGGATTCAGCTCATCGCCATCATTTCAGTGGGTGCAGATGTTTTGCTTTTGCTTGGAGGATTGCTACGTGCTAATTAGGCAAAAGATGTTAATTAGGCAGACTGTGTGGGAGGTGATTTGTCTGGATACCACCAAGGAGATTTGAGGGAAAAGGTCCAGAAGGAAGAGAAGCTGGAGCAGACCACACCGACTTCCCTTCATTGCCTGGACAACTGGTTCAAACAGCAATGCCTTCACTGTCAACACCTACAAGTGGTGTTTTCTTCTTCCCCCTTAAATCCTTCCTGCTCATGTGGGTGGAAATATTGCCTCCTATTTGGAAATAAGGCCTTAACTGGAAAGAAAAAAAAAAAAAAAAAAAAAAGAGATTAATTCTGAACATACCGTGAGATTTCATCAGACTCCAGGAGAGCAAAAGAGACCCTGGGGGTCCTGGTTGATGGAAGGAAGATTGAATATGAACCAGGAGTGTTCCCTGGCAGCCAGGAGGGACAACCATGACCTGGGGATCACCAAGCACACGTTTCCAGTCAAGGGAGGTGATTGTCCCACTCTGCACTGGTCCAACCTCACCTTGAGTCCTGGGTGCAGTTTTGGGCATCAGAAAATAAAAAATACGTCAAGTTATTGGAGAGCATCCAAAGGAGAGACACAAGGATGGTGAAGGAATGGCTGGGATGGCTTCTGAGGAGCAGCTGAGGTCACTTGGAATGTTCAGCTTGGAGCAAAGGAGGCTGAGGGGTGACCTCAGTGCAGGCTACAGCTTCCTCACCAGGGGAAGAGATGGGGCAGGTTCTGATTTCTTCACTCCTGTGACCCAAGAGAGGATTTGGGGAAATGGCAGGAAGCTGAATCAAGGGAGGTTTAGGAGAGATGTCAGGAGAAGGTTTTTTACCCAGAGGGCAGTGGATCAAAGGAGCAAACTTCCCAGGGAAGTGGTCACAGCACCAACCCTGCCTGAGTTAAAGGAGCATTTGGATGATGCTCTCAGGCACATGGGGTGATTCTTGGGGTGCCCTATACAGGGACAGGAGTTGGACTTGATCATCCTGGTGGGCCCTTTCCAACTCAGCATATCCTATTATTCTATGATTCTACCCTGTCCTGTGGCTATACATGGACAACAAGAGGCAAAAATCTGCTTTTTGGTGTGATGTGTCCTGTTTTGTGGCTGTGGGGTGATGGGGTACTTTGAGTTCCTTCTACCACACACTGATGCAAAGGGTGATGCCAATCAAATCTGTCCTAAATCTCAGTCCCATCCCTTGGGTGGGGGGAACCAGTGGGAAAGTGGCAAGGAGCATGCTATGGCTGAGAGGATTTTCTTCTAAAGTTTGTAAAGAAGGGGTCAGCAAAGTCTGTCTGGGAGCAGAGGAGGGAGAAAAAAGGCACATCAGCTCTGATGGGGTTTACTCCAGAGTCAATAGGAACAGAACTGAGGAGCTGAAGGGAGTTTTAGGAGCCAGGCTCAGCTTGCAATGTTGTCAGGAGTGCTGCACTTGTAGAGATGAGTGATTTCCTCCCTTCAGCATCACCTGTAGTTACCTGCTGGCTGACCACTGTAATGGAAGAGTCCTATTAACTTCTCAGTGGGTTTAGGAGATTTTAGGGCAGGTTCTCAGCTGTGAAAAGATGTTCTCAGCTATTATTTCAATGCCCAGTGCTTTAAGATGAACGTGCTGATGCTATCTCCTAACTACATCATTTTAAGTGAGAAAAAACAGAGCCTTAATTGGACTTCCCTTGGAGCCAAGGCTGTCCTGAAGTCTTTTGGCCCAGAGGTGATACCTCTTGCAGTATATTTGGACTTCAGTCAAAGCACTGCCCACGATGCAGGAATCAGCTGCTCAGGTTATTCTGACTTGAAGAAAAGCACAAAATTCCTGTGGATCCAAATGCTTTCCTGATCAGGAAAGGAACAATTTTTTTTTTCCTGTAACACATTTCAAGGCGTCCATTGAAAAGGTGCTGGAACAAGCAACATCTACATGGCTGCCTCTCTGTTTAACTGTGCAGCTTTTTTCCTCAAAACCTGCAGAAAACCTTCTGAAACAATTTGCATTGCCTTGCAGGGGGGAACCTTTCACTTTAAACCACCAGAAAAGGAAAATTCCCCCCAACCAACCAGCCAGCCACCTGCAAGTCTCATTTGGCAAGTTTGAAATTCATTTCCTATAAAACCCACTGTGGAAAGCACCAGTTTCCTATTATGTGAGTGGATATGCACATGTATATGTTTGTGTGTCTCTATATAAATATCTTTATCTGCCTCTGCATATGTACAAACATGCAGATATATATGAGTGCCCTGGTTTGGGCCAGGATAAAGGTGATTTTCTGTCTTGGACTTTTGCTTTCAGCTGAGTCTCTTGGAAGGAGCTGCACTTGCTGAAATGAACAGCGAGTTTCTCAGGCAGTGTCTGCTGCTGGGACTGATCCCACTCGATGTTTAGAGTTCCAGCTGGAGAATGGGGTGCAGAACCAAGGCCACTGCTCAGCTCTGAGGAACATTTGGCCCTCTGGAAGGAGAAAAGGAGTCAAGAGGTCCCAGCTGCAGCCCTCCTTTGGGGAGGAACAGACAAGAGAAATGGCCAGAATTGACCAAACAGAGGATTCCATCCCATCCACCTCATCCTCAGGAGAAATTGGAGGGATCACCAGGGTCAGAGCCCTTCCTGCTTGCCCTTCTTCCCCTCTCCCTCTTTGCTTGGGCATCTTGGGAGGATTCCATCCCTTCCTCTGCCTGTGCTCCTGATCCATTCCAGCCTGAATCTGTGTGTTCCTGCCTCCAGCTCCCCACTGCTGCTGAGCCCAGGAGTCCAGCCTGGACTTTCCCAGAGCTGCCCTGCAGCCTGGGTGGGGATGGGAGAGTTATTGGGGGAAAGGGAGGAGGAACCTGGGATCCATTTTCCTGGATATTTGTATAGATTTAGTCATTTTTCCTATTTCTCATTCCTGTTCCATTAAAGCTGTGTAGTTTAGTTTCCAACCCATCAGTCTCTCTCCCTTATTCTGTCTCCTTCCTTTATCAGGGAGGGGCATTAATAGGGAGCATCTGGTATTTGGTTGAATTGCTGGGCCAGTGTTAAACCCTGACAATGAGCTATATATGAGCCATATATATATGAGCTTTAAAGGTCCCTTCAAGCGAATGCATTCTATGATTCTGTGATTCTATGAAAACTGATTCAGTCTTTCCAGAGGAACTCTTGGACCTTTCCTGCCTTTCCAGGAGCCCTGGCATGAGAGGAGGCTCCATCCCCAACCCTTTTGCCGTATAATCATTTTTATTGAAGCTGAATCTACATGTTTTCTATGTCAGCCCTGAAAGCCAGAACCACTTTTTTTTAAAAAAATCATTTCTTTTTAAAAAAATTAAAATTAGGAATGATGATCAAGCATTCTAAAAAAAAAAAAAAAAAAAAAAAAGATATTTCTAGAAACGGCCAGAGTTCTGCATGAATATATAAAGTGTTTAAAAAGACCATTATATAATATGAATGACTACAGTGGAATACATTAAACTCTTAAGCAATTCAGGCTCTACTTTCTTTTGCTTCCCACTGCTCCTAATAATACTCTTTGTTCCACTCTAAACCGATTTTTCTCACTCTTTGTTGTTTTCACAATCTGCAAATGCTTGTAGACAGCTCTGGTCCCCTTAGTCATAGATTAGACAAATTATGCATATTGTTTCCTTTTAATCTTGTCTCCCTCCTGACTTTTTAAATACTTGGAGTTGTTCTACACCATCCTCTGCAGTTTACCACTACTCACTTGATATTTTGATGTACAGAATGAGCACGATTCCACAGTAGGAGTCAGATGACAGTGGTAAATTCAGTTCTTTCTGTTCAGCAGCAGCTTGGGGCAAAGTATCTCATTGCTGATTGCACTGGAGCATCTGATTTTTGGGAAAAATGCTGCAAATATATCTCAGATTAGAGCCAAGGCTTGGGGTATGGCTGGATCCTGATGAAGGGCTGGGGTTTGGATGAAGGTGTCTGGCAAAGGCAGGGGGATCCATGGATTGATGTAGACTTTCTTTGAAACTTTTTGGATGTTTGGATGTGTCAGATAAGAGTAGGGATAACAAAACTATTGCTGTTGTAGACTCCTCATGACATAAATTTAACAATCACATTTTTATATTTGTATTTTGCCACTGGACTTGGGTTCTTACAAGCAGCCAGCAGCCTTTTCTCCCACAAAGTAATGTCTTTGGCTCAAAGGCAGACTTTTTATTTATTTTAAATCAAAGCTTGAAATTCAACACCATCCTGACATCAGCTCTAGGCTCATACTTTTTCTTTCCTTATCCTCAGCAGCAAAGGGTCCTTCAGTAGCTAAGGCTGTACAAAGTGCTGCTGGATTGCATTTATTAAGAAAAGATGGAGTGATTCATCTGGTTCAGTTTCCTTGTTTTTCCAGATAAACCAGTTCTCCTGCTCCTTTTCTGCAGCACTGGGAATCTGGACACACAGCTTCTCTGGGAAGCTTGGGCCAGGGTCTCACCACCCTCAAAGTCAAGAATTTCTTCCTAATGTCCAACCTAAATCTCCCCTCTTCAAGTTTTAACCCATTTCCCTTGTCCTCTCCCTACCCCCCCATGTCCAAAGCCCTCCCCCAGTTTTCTTGTAGCCCCTCCAGATATTGGGAGGTTGCTCTAAGGTCACCTTGGAGCCTCCTCTTCTCCAAGCTGGACAATCCCAAATCCCTAGCTAATCAAAATCTCCCCTCTTTTTGTTTTAAACCACTACCTCTCACCCTACCACTTCATAACCATGTCAAAAGTCCCTCTCCAGCTTTCCTCTAAGTCCCTTCAGGTACTGGAAGGTGCTCTAAGGTCTCTCTGGAGCTTTCTCTTGTGCAGACTGAACAATTCTAAGTCTGTCTCTTAGACTGACAAGGACCTGACCATGAGCCAGCAGTGTGCCCAGGTGGCCAAGAAGGCCAATGGCATCCTGGCCTGGATCAGGAAGAGTGTGGCCAGCAGGTCCAGGGAAGGGATTCTCAGCCCCTCCCTGGCTCTCAACAGCTTTCCCTGGACACACAGGAGCAGCACAGCACAGGGATGGCTCTTCCATGGAATAGGCTTGAGGATTACCAAGCATCTCTGTCCTTCAGAGGACAATGATGCTGAAGAGAGGAGAATGATGATAATCAATCACCTCTGTCCTTCCACACCTTGAGTCCTGTGTCCAGTTCTGGGCCCCTCAGCTCAGGAAGGAGATTGAGGTGCTGGAGCAGGTCCAGAGAAGAGCAAGGAGGCTGGGAAGGGATCCAGCACAAGTCCTGTGAGGAAGGGCTGAGGGAGCTGGGGGTGTTGAGGCTGGAGAAGAGGAGGCTCAGGGGAGACCTCATCACTCTCTCCAACTCCCTGAAAGGAGGTTGGAGCCAGGGGGGGGTTGGGCTCTTTTCCCAGGCAACTCTCAGCAAGACAAGAGGGCACAAGAGGTCTCAAGTTGTGCCAGGGGAGGTTTAGGTTGGACATTAGAAAGAATTTCTTTACTGAGAGCGTGATCAGACATTGGAATGGGCTGCCCAGGGAAGGGGTGGATTCTCCATCCCTGGAGATATTTCAAAAGAGCCTGGATGTGGCACTCAGTGCCATGGGCTGGGAACTGCAGTGGGAGTGGATCAAGGGTTGGACTTGATGATCTCTGAGCTCCTTTCCAATGCAAACAGTTCTGTGAGCTCCTTCATTTGCTGGACTCCACTCTTTGTCTAGGAGGAGCAGGGCTCTCAAGAACATGATGGGTTTTAAAACTGATTTTTAAATCTTCAGAATGAAAACTGGGAAAACCAGGAAAGAAATCCAGGATGTGGGATTTGATTGCAATGGTGATAACATTGTAGCCAAAAAGAAGTGGCTGAGAACTACCTAAAAGTGGTAATTTCTCAGATGGTTACAACTTTTCACCCAAAACACAGTAATTAGTTGGGTGAACACTGGTTGCCCCTCACATTGGAAAGAAAAATTCCTTTAAGTTTTATCTTACCTACTGGTACTTCCCTTTCCAACAGACTGGGTGGCCAAGTGGCCAGGTTTCACATCTTGGCTTATCCAGGTAACCATTCTTTCCAGCTTCTCTAAGAGGACTCTGCTTGCAGCTGGACAAAGGTATAAAAATTGCAGGATCATTTTTTCAAGAGCAAGAAAGGCCTCAGGTCATCCCATCCAGCTGAACACAAAGGGAAATGAAGTACTTGCCACTGATTATTATTTCTCTGAGGTCTGACGACACCATTTCCACTGCCAGGAACATGCTAACACTCCAGTGCTGTATAAAAATCAATAAAAGAGATAATGTCAAAGAGTTTGCAACATAAAAGTTGTGGAGTCACAGATGCACTAGGAAAAAATAATTTTTAAAAGATTGGTTTGAGTTTTGTTGCTGCAGCTGCTGTAGTTTTGCTTGGTTGTCCCGTTGAAGCTTGAAGTGGACTTTTCCCTGGGTGTTTTAATTCCCTGGATGTCATGGGAAGAACATGAAGCCAGCAAGATGTCTTCTAGGGAGGTTCTTGGGTGTGTGGAGAACTTCTCTGGGCAGCCAAAGTTCCTCTGGTTAGCAAGGAACCACCTGAACACTTTTGTGTTGCTTTGATGAGCCCAATGGTGAGAACTTTTCAAGGCTGGAAGTTCTCTGCTCAAACATGAGGAAGTGGCACAATAATTTAGTAATTATGAGAGCATGGACTTAACCAGGGTAATTCCACAAACCAATAGAATGATAGAATGTTAGGGGTTGGAAGGGACCTGGAGATCATTTTTCCAACCCCCTGCCAAAGCAGGATCACCCAGGGCAGGACACACAGGACACATCCAGGGGGGTTTGGAAAGGCTCCAGAGCAGAAAATTCCACAACCTCTCTGGGCAGCCTGGGCCAGGGCTCCATCACTCTCAAAGGAAAGAATTTTCTCCTCATCTTGAGGTGGAACTTCCCATGTTTAAATCCATTCTTCCTTGTCCTATTACTGGGCACCACTGAAAAGAGATTGTCCCCTCCTCTTGACACCCACCCCTCAGATATTTCTAGACTTTGATAAGATCCCTTCTCCTCCTTCTTTTCTCAAGGCTAAAAAGCCCCAGGTCTCTCAGTCTTTCTTCATAGAAGAGATGCTCAACTTCAAGGAAAAAAAAGAACTGCTGTAGTCAGAAAAGAAAAAGACAGACAGTAATTTCTGGCATTTCTCCCTACTTTGTCATCTCCTTTTTTTTTTTTTTTTTTTTTAATACTTATCCAGGAGCCTTTGGATGAGTCACCACTGACATATGCAGGAGTTGATGTTTGTGGGAAACAACTTTGGTTTTCCTCTCATCTACTGCTCAGTGCAGCAGGGAGTGACTCCCCAGAGATGCTCTAAGGAAGGTCATCTGCTGCCTTGCAGAGAGACAGCAAGGGAACAGCAAGGACCAGAAAAAGGGCTGAGGATATACAAAATGAGAAGAGGAGGTTTTATTCCCAGGGGAAGTGAAATAGAGCTAAGGGAGAAATCTTGGAGAGCAACCAGAGTGACTAACAAAATGTATCTGAACAAGAAAAAAACATGCAAAAGAAATATTCTACTTTATGGAAAGTGGAGACTTAAAGTTTAAATAATTTTTTACTTTTTAATCAAATTTAATTACATTTTAATTTAATTTTGATTGAATTCTAATTTAACTCGAGTTAAAAATAATTTAATTTTTCAATCAAATTAACTTAATAATCTCCTTACTTTTAAGGAGATTGACTGGTAACAAGCTGGTTCACAGGCTGGTGCAAAGAGAGATAATATTTAGAAGAAGGAATCAAAGGCCCTGAGGATCTCAGCTCCAAAGCCATTCCTGAAGGTGAAGGGTTGGGACACAAAAGAAGAAGATTTGATGTGCTAAGGAGTTCCAGGAACATGGCTGAAGGTTGGAAGGTAGACCTGGTGGATTGATCCAGCCTGGGTTCTCTTTCATCCCTCACTTCGTTGGTTTTATATACAAACACTCCCCATTATAGAGCTTTTAGAGGTTTATTATTATAGCAGAATAAAAAAAAAGAAGAGTAGAAATCAAAATGGGGTGAGCTGACTTCTCACCTTACCACATCCATGTTGTGGGTACAGATCTGATGTCAACAACCCCCTTGAGACACATTTCTCAGAGCCCTGGGTAATTTTCCCAGCTTATTTCACACTGATCTTAATTTCCAGCCTTCCTAAAACAGAGCCAAGAGGAGATTTTGTTATTTCAGCATCCTTAGGAACTTTATCCTGATGAAGAATCACCCAAACTGGTAACAAAATCAGTGCATGATCCCTACGATCTGCTTCTGCCCCAAATTCTGGCTGATAAAAAGCCATCCAATGGCTGTGGTTCATCTGGTCCTGAACCCTGGTTTATGGGATATGTTGAGAGACAGAGGAGATTGACTGAAATTTGGCACTTTGGTACAGCTTGGTGCTTTCGGTGGGTGTGAAGCCCTTTTTTCATCACTGCTCATCATCACAAGGATAAAAGTAAGGACATGTGTAGAAGCTGAGTAAGGACAAGTGTAGAGTCCTGCATCTGAGTAAGAATAACACCAAGAACCAGCACAGATTAGGGGGTGTCCTGCTGGAAAGCAGCTCCAAGGAGAAAGACCTTGGAGTCTTAGTGTCAGGGTTTAACACTGCCCCAGCAATTAAACCAAATACCAGATGCTGTCTCTTAATGCCCCTCCCCTCCCTGATAAAGAAAGGAGAGAGAATAAGGGAGAGAGACTGATGGGTTGGAAACTAAACTACACAGCTTTAATGGAACAGGAATGAGAAATAGGAAAAATGACTAAATCTATACAGGAAAATTGATTCCAGGTTCCTCCCCCCTTTCCCCCAAGAACTCTCCCATCCCCACCCAGGCTGCAGGGCAGCCCTGGGAAAGTCCAGGCTGGACTCCTGGGCTCAGCAGCAGTGGGGAGCTGGAGGCAGGAACACACAGATTCAGGCTGGCATGGATCAGGAGCACAGGCAGAGGAAGGGATGGAATCCTCCCAGGATGCCCAAGCAAACAGGGAGAGGAGAAGAAGGGGAAGCAGGAAGGGCTTTGCCCCTGGTGATCCCTCCAATTTCTCCTGAGGATGAGGTGGATGGGATGGAATCCTCTGTTTGGTCAATTCTGGCCATTTCTCTTGTCTGTTCCTCCCCAAAGGAGGGCTGCAGCTGGGACCTCTTGCCTCCTTTTCTCCTTGCAGAGGGCCAAATGTTCCTCAGAGCTGAGCAGTGGCCTTGGTTCTGCACCCCATTCTCCAGCTGGAACTCTAAACATCGAGTGGGATCAGTCCCAGCAGCAGACACTGCCTGAGAAACTTGCTGTTCATTTCAGCAAGTGCAGCTCCTTCCAAGAGACTCAGCTGAAAGCAAAAGTCCAAGACAGAAAATCACCTTTATCCTGGCCCTAACCAGGACACTTAGGAAGAGTAAATGCTCCATGGGTCAGCAATTGAGTCCAAGAAGCCAACGGTGTCCTGGGGTGCAGCAGGAAAAGTGTGTCCAGGAGGTTCTGCCCTGCTGAGACCACACCTGGAATACTGGATCCAGTTTTGGGCACCCCAGTTCAAGAGAGACAGGGAACTACTGGAGAGAGTCCAATGGAGAGATATGAGGATGATGAAGGGACTTGAGCATCTCTCCTGTGAAGAAAGAGTGAGAGACCTAGGGCTGTTCAGCCTGGAGAAAAGAAGGATGAGAGGGGATCTTTTTAATATCTATAAATATCTGAGGGGTGGGTGTCAAGAGGATGAAGCCAATCCCTTTTCAGTGGTGCCCAGTAATAAGGCAAGGAACAATGGATTTAAACTAGAACGTGGGAATTTTCTGCTCTGGAGCCTTTCTAAACCCTCCTGGATGTGTTCTGTGAGACCTGCCCTGGGTGATCCTGTTTTGGGAGGGGGGTTGGAGCAGATGATCTCCAGGGATCCCTTCCAACCCTTGACGTTCTATGATTTTTGATTTTATCATTCTATGACATGGTGTTAATCATAGAATCATAGAATTGGCTGGGTTGGAAGGGACCTCAGAGATCATCAAGTCCAACCCTTGATCCACTCCCCCCGTGGTTCCCAGCCCATGGCACTGAGTGCCACATCCAGGCTCTTTTTAAATATCTTCAGGGATGGAGAATCCACCCCTTCCCTGGGCAGCCCATTCCAATGTCTGATCACCCTCTCCAGAAAGAAATTCTTTCTAATGTCCAACCTAAACCTCCCCTGGCACAACTTGAGACCTCTTGTGCCCTCTTGTCTTGCTGAGAGTTGCCTGGGAGCAGAGCCCAACCCCCCCCTGGCTCCAACCTCCTTTCAGGGAGTTGTAGAGAGTGATGAGGTCTCCCCTGAGCCTCCTCTTCTCCAGCCTCAACACCCCCAGCTCCCTCAGCCCTTCCTCACAGGACTTGTGCTGGATCCTTTCACAGCCTCCTTGCTCTTCTCTGGACCTGCTCCAGGACCTCAATCTCCTTCCTGAACTGAGGGGCCCAGAACTGGACACAGGACTCGAGGTGTGGCCTCCCCAGGGCTGAGCACAGGGGCATGACATGAGCCACTGTCACGGGAGACAACAGCATCACAGGAGGCAACAAAACACCAGGAAACTGTGGACCAAAATACCACCCATCCAATTTTCCCCCTTCCTTTTATTATCTTAAAGACAGATATGGAGAAAAAAAGACCAGAAGAGCAAGTCAGGGGCCTTAGGTGTTGCCTTGGAAGGTCTGATTATCAACCCCTGCTCCTCCAGCTCCTTGAGGACCAGTGGCATCTGGCTGTGGGTGGACACTGGTGACTAAAAAAGGTGTTTTACAGAACTCCAGCTGGTGAGGCATGAGCTGGAGGAGGCTGAAAATAGCAGATACAACACCAAGGAATTTCCATTGGGTAACCACACTCTGCATTTGGATTGCTTTGTATGAAGCTAAACAGGCAGCACAAAAGCAACCTGCCAACTTCCCATCAGCAGCGTGGCCTTTTCAAGCATTGTTTTTTATTTTTATTTTCAAGCATTATTTTTATTTTAACAGCTTCTCATGCTCCCAAGCAGGAGCGTGTAGCAGCTTTCAAAGCAATGAGGCATTTGCCATTTCCCTCTCACCTTACCTGCCTGTGGGTTTGGCACAGATTCATAACTCAGTTTTTATGCCTCTGGAGCTCCCTTGCTCCATCACAAAAGCAAATTCCATTTGGGCTTCTCCTGGCTGGAGAAAGGAGAGGAGATAGGGAAATTTCTGATCCAGCCAAGTGACTTAATAATTTTGGAGATTTTAGAGGACAGGAGCAACCAAGAAGGCTGGAGAAGGACTGTTTGCAAGGGCCTGGAGTGATAGGATGAGAGTTTTAATTAGAGAAGAGTTGGATGTCAGGAAAAACTCTTTTAACCAGGGGATAGTGGAAAAATGGAATAAATTGCTTAGGGAGGTAATTGAGGCCCCATCCCTGGAGATATTCAAGGTGAGGCTTGAGGAGGCTCTGAGCAACCTGATCTTGAGGATGTTGGGCTTGGATTACATAACCTTAGAGGTCCCTTTCAACCCAAATTATTCTGTGATTCTATGATCACCACCACCTGCTGGGAACAAGGGTGGAACCCCAGTCCCAGGTCAGGCATGTTGGAGGATATTTCCCTCACAAAAGGGCTCTCATTCAGAGACATCTCCAGGGTCCTAGGTACCACACTAATCAGCACAAAAAATTAAAATAGATGTTAAATACGCACCCCATGAATTTGGAGGCAGTCGAGATATCATCAGAGGGTTGAATCACCTCTCCTTTAGAGACAGGTTGAGAGAGCTGGCTGTCAGGAAAAAGTTCTTTACCATGGGGATAGTGGAAAAGTGGAATAAGTTGCCTAGGGAGGTGGTTGAGGTCCCATCCCTGGAGATATTCAGTGTGAGGCTTGAGGAGGCTCTGAGCAATCTGATGTAGTTGAGGGGGTTGGGGTTGGATTTGATGACCTTAGAGGTCCTTTCCAACCCAGTTCTCTTATTCTATGATCACCACCACCTGCTGGAAACAAGGGTGGAACCCCAGTCCCAGGTCAAGTATGTTGGAGGACATTTCCTTCACAAAAGGGCTCTCATTCAAAGGGAAATCTGCAGGATCCTGGGTACCACACTAGTCAGTACAAAAATTAGAAAAGATGTTAAATATTCACCTCATGAATTTGGAGGCAGTCCAGAGATGATCAGAGGGCTGAAACACCTCTCCTTTAGAGACAGGTTGAGAGAGTTGGCTGTCAGGAAAAAGTTCTTTACCATGGGGATAGTGGAAAAATGGAATAAGTTGCCTAGGGAGGTGGTTGAGGCCCCATCCCTGGAGATATTCAGTGTGAGGCTTGAGAAGGCTCTGAGCAATCTGATGTAGTTGAGGGTATTGGGGTTGGATTTGATGACCTCAGAGGTACCTTCCAACCCAGTTCTCTATGATCTCCACCACCTACTGGGAACAAGGGTGGAACCCCAGTCCCAGGTCAGGCATGTTGGAGGATATTTCCCTCACAAAAGGGCTCTCATTCAGAGACATCTCCAGGGTCCTAGGTACCACACTAATCAGTACAAAAATTAAAATAGATGTTAAATATTCACCCCACAAATTTGGAAGCAGTCTAGAGATGATCAGAGGGCTGAATTACTTCTCCTATAAGACAGGCTGAGAGAGTTGAGGTTGTTCAGCCTG